>NC_133776.1:103652814-103880056 GCF_003597395.2 Chelonoidis abingdonii
GCCCTCCCTATCAGGCTTTGGGGAAGCTATAAGGTATGCTAATATCTCCTCATTGGATGGGGTATTGATGAGGACAATCCCACAGCTATGTAGGGAGACACCTGCTAAGGGACACCAGGTTAGCTCCTGCCCCCTTGGGGTCTCTCACCTCCATTGGCCTTCTGTCAAGTGAGGGGCACTGATTGGTATAAGCATTTTCCGCTCGTCCGGATTGTAATGGTGAACAGGGTCAATTTGGAGTCTCTTTCAGCTCCGTTTCAATGTGCTGCTAACAGTTATCAGAGCACGCTCTTCTGGTGTGCCTTAATATGATTAGCAGCATTTAGAAAGCAATAATGCGGAATTGTAGTGTATAGATCAGTCCCTGGGTCTTTAAAAAAGAACCCTAAATCAATTGTGGCCATTAAGGTAACTTGCAAGGAGTAAGGTGACCAACCTCTCCAAATTGGACTGCAGCTGATTCGTGGAAAGAAAAAGAAAAAAGAAAAAGAAAGAAATTTGTTTGTCATGGCAAAAAAACTGATATTCTCCTGGTAAATTCCATAAATAAGGAAGAGAGTGGAGAGGGCAAACTGGCTTTCTCCACGGGAACTTCCGCCCCTCCCCCTCGAAAATATCAGAACACATAGCCAGAGACATATTCCGCTTCCTTGTAGAAGTATTATTCATGCAGTGACATACTTCTCAAGAGCCACTGCTCAGGACCTAGCAGTGGGTCTATGAATAGGGGGCATTGCTGTGGGAATAGCAATGAGAATTAGCTCCTCCACAAGAAGTGCCTGAAACATGGGCAGGGATAGTTTGTTTTTTGCCTCAATGCACTTGGCCTAACTTTTCCCTGAGCAGTGTGGCCGGTCCGCGCCTCCAACGGGGACTAGCTGGAGGATAACTGGAGGATAGCTAATGGAACGGCCAATTTTTAAAAGGGCCCAGAGATGATCCAGCAAATTACAGGCCTGTAAGCTTTTTTGACTTTAAATACTGGGCAACTGGTTGCAATGATAGTAAAGAAACAGAATTGCAGATACGAGATGACATAATTTTTGGAAAGACTCAAATGTTTTTGTAAAGGGAAATCATGCCTCACCAATCTACTAGAAGGGTGATTTAAAGGGTATCAACAAGTTTCCTGACAAGGGGATGCCATGGACGTAGTGTACTTAGATTTTAAAAAAGGCTATTGACAAGGTCCCTCAACAAAGGCTCTAGTAAACGTAAACCTGTCATGGATACAGAGGCCAAGACTATAAATAACACGGTTCAAAAAAAACTATGATAGATTAAATGCAGGAAGGTCCATCATGGCTATTAGCCGGGATGGGTCAGGGGTGGTGTCTCTGCCACTGTTTTGCCAGAAGCTGAGAATGGACAAAGGGGATGATCAACCTTGGTATTCCTCTTTCCTGTTCATTCTCTCTCGGGCACCTGACATTGGCCAGCTGTTGGAAGACAGGGTACTGAGCTTGGATGGAGCCTTGTGCTGACCCTTCTTATGTCTTTATTGTAGCTCAAAACAGTTAAGTCCGGGCAGGCTGTGAAGAGTCGAAGGGATGCTCACAAAACGGTGACTGGGCTACAAGGGCAGTATGAGAAATCAATGCTGATAAAGCAAAGTGAATGCATATTAGAAACATACTCCCAACATTATACCATACACATGATAGTTCTAAATTGGCTGTTACCACTCAAGAAAGATCTTGGAGTCATTTGTGGATAGTTTCGCTGACAACATCCACTCAATGTGCAGCAGCAGTCCAAAAAGCACAAGAATGTAGGAATCATTAAGAAAGCGATAGATAATAAGACAGAAAATATTACTATATTGCCCTATGTAAAATCATCGGTACGGCACAATCTTAATCTTGTGTGCAGAGTGTGGTCAGCCCCATCTCGAGAAAAGAAAACTGGAATTGGTCAAAATGTTCCGAAAAGGGCAACAAAAATGATTAGACGTATGGACAGCTGCCATATGAGGAGAGATTAAGACGCTGGAACTTTTCAGTTTGGAAAGGGACAGCTAAAGGGGGATTGATAGAGGGCTAAATAAAATCATGACTGAATGTGAGAAAAGTAATATAAGGGAAGTTGTATTTACTCCTTATAAACACAAGAACTAGGGTCACTAAATGAAATTAATAGCAGCAGGTTTTAAAAAACAAAGGAAGTACTTCTTCACAGCAACTACCAGTCAATCCTGTACCAGAGGATGTTTGAAGGCTAGGACTATAACAGGGTTTCAAAAAGAGCTAGGTAAATTCATGGAGGACAGGATTTCATCCAATTGGCTATTATGCCAGGGATAGGACAGAGATGTGTCCCCTTAGTCTCTGTTTGCCAGAAGCTGGAATGGGGTGACGGGATGGATCACTTGATGATTCCCTCTTCTGTTATTCCTTCTTGGGCACTGCCATGGCCGCTGTCGAAGACAGGTGTCATGGGTACAAATCCCCACTCTGACTTAGACCAGAAGATGGGGGTACCGCAAATTCCTTAAGCTGATTACCAGCTTGAGAACCTTGTAGCGTGCCGACCAACCGGAATTCCCGTGCCTGGTTACACTCTGGTCCCCCCAAGACCTTGCCGGGGAACCTTCAGCCCCAGACCTTGCGATTCTTACACAAGGAAAGTACCCTTCCCCCCCACCGTTTGCCTCTCCCAGGCTTCTCCTCGCTGGGTTACGCGCTGGAAGATCACTGTTGATTCAAACTCCTTGAATCTTATAACAGAGAGGAAAATGCACTTCCCCCTCCTTCTCTCTCCCCCTCCCAACTCTTCCTGAGAGAGACAGTATCCTTTGACACAGGAGGAATTTAGGCCTTTCTCCCCCCTTCCCTCCTTTCTCCCCACAATTCCCTGCTGAATCCCGACCAGTCCCTGGGGTCTCACCAGAATAAAAAAAAAACAATTCAGGTTCTTAAACAAGAAACTTTTAATTAAAAGAGAGAAAAACAGTAAAAATTATCTTTGTAAAATTTTAAGATGGAATAGGTACGGATCGTTTCAGCTACAGGCACTGGAATACCTGCCCAGCCTAAGTATTCAAGTACAATTAAAATCCTTTCAGCAAAATACAAATTGAACTCCTCCAGCAAATGCACATTTGCAATAGAACAAAACATAAGCCTAACTCGCCTTATCTACCTAGTACTCACTATTTTGAGCTGTAGGAGCCTGTATCGGAGAAGATGTGGAGAGAACCCTGGTATGCACGTCTGCTCCTTCTCAGAACCAGAGAGAACAACCACCAAAACTAACAGCACACACAAGAAACTTTCTCCTCAGAGGATTGAAAGTATCCTGTTTTCATTTAGTGACCCCTAGTTCTTGTGTTATAAGGAGTAAATAACACTTCCTTATTTACTTTCTCCACATCAGTCATGATTTTATAGCCCTCTATCATATCCCCCTTTAGATGTCCCTTTTCCAAACTGAAAAGTTCCAGGCTTCTTAATCTCTCCTCATATGGCAGCTGTTCCATACGTCTAATCATTTTTGTTGCCCTTTTCGGAACATTTTCCAATTCCAGTTTATCTTTTCTGAGATGGGGTGACCACATCTGCACACAAGATTTAAGATGTGGCCGTACCATGGATTTACATAGAGGCAATATGATATTTTCTGTCTTATTATCTATCCCTTTCTTAATGATTCCTAACATTCTGTGTGCTTTTTGGACTGCTGCTGCACATTGAGTGGATGTTTTCAGCGAACTATCCACAATGACTCCAAGATCTTTCTTGAGTGGTAACAGCCAATTTAGAACTATCATTGTGTATGTATAGTTGGGAGTATGTTTTCTAATATGCATCACTTTGCATTTATCAGCATTGATTTTCATCTGCCCTTTTGTTGCCCAGTCACCCAGTTTTGTGAGATCCCTTCGTAGCTCTTCACAGCCTGCCTCGGACTTAACTGTTTTGAGTACATAAGAACATAAGAATGGGTCAGACCAAAGGTCCATCAAGCTCAGTATCCTGTCTTCCAACAGTGGCCAATGTCAGGTGCCCGAGAGAGAATGAACAGAAGAGGGAATCACCAAGTGATCCATCCCCTGTTGTCCATTCTCAGCTTCTGGCAAACAGAGGCTAGAGACACCACCCCTGCCCATCCCGGCTAATAGCCATTGATGGACCTGTCCTGCATTAATCTATCTAGTTCTTTTTTGAACCGTGTTATTATAGTCTTGGCCTCTTATCCCATGACAGTTTACTTTACCTAAGAGCCTTTGGTGAGGGACCTTGTCAAAGCCTTTCTTAAAATCTAAGTACACTACGTCCACTGGATCCCCCTTGTCCAGGAACTTGTTGATACCCTTTAAATCCCCTTCTAGTAGATTGGTGAGGCATGATTTCCCTTTACAAAAACCATTTGAGTCTTTCCCAACAAATTATGTTCATCTACGTATCTGAGAATTCTGTTCTTTACTATCATTTCAACCAGTTTGCCCAGTATTAAAGTCAAGCTTACAGGCCTGTAATTGCTGGGATCATCTCTGGAGCCCTTTTTAAAAATTGGCGTTCCATTAGCTATCCTCCAGTTATCCTCCAGCTATCCTCCAGTGGAGGCGGACCTGGCCACACTGCTCAGGGAAAAAGTTAGGCCAAGTGCATTGAGGCAAAAAACAAACTATCCCTGCCCATGTTCAGGCACTTCTTGTGGACGGAGCTAATTCTCATATGCTATTTCCCACAGCAATGCCCCCTATTCATGACCCCACTGCTAGGTCTGAGCAGGGCTCTGCAGAGTCATTCCTGCATTGAAATAATACTTCTAATGAAGCGGAATATGTCTCTGGCTATTTTGCTTCTGATATTTTTTTCGAGGGGGGAGGGGGCGGAAGTTCCCGTGGAGAAAGCCAGTTTGCCTCTCTCCACCTTCATTCCCTTATTTATGGATATTACCAGGAGAATATCAGTTTTTTTGGCCCATGACAAACAAACTTTCTTTCTTTTTCTTTTTTCTTTTTTCTTTCCACTGAATCAGCTGCAGTACCTTTGGAGAGGTTGGTCACCTTACTCCTGCAGTTACCTTAATGGCCACAATTGATTTAGGGTTCTTTTTTAAAGAACCCAGGGACTGATCTATACACTACAATTCCGGATTATTTCTTTCTAATGCTGCTAATCATATTTAAGGAGCACAGAAGAGGTGCTCTGATAACTGTAGCAGCACATTGAAACGGAGCTGAAAAGAGACTCCATATTGACCCTGTTCCACATTACATCCGGAGAGCTGGAAAATGCTTACCAATCAGTGCCCCTCACTTGACAGAAGGCCAATGGAGGTGAGAGACTCCCAAGGGGGCAGGAGCTAC
Organism: Chelonoidis abingdonii; assembly: GCF_003597395.2. NCBI lineage: Eukaryota > Metazoa > Chordata > Testudines > Testudinidae > Chelonoidis > Chelonoidis abingdonii. The sequence goes on from NC_133776.1 coordinate 103,658,129, forward strand.
CTGGTGTCCCTTAGCAGGTGTCTCCCTACATAGCTGTTGGGATTGTCCCCATCAAATCCCCCCATCCAATGAGGCAGATAGTAGCATCCCTTATAGCTTCCCAAGCCTGAAGGGAGGGCTTATTTCTATGGGAACTCAAGTGTTATTTGATGTCAAGTATCAGAGGGGTAGCCGTGTTAGTCTAGATCTGTAAAAGCAGCAAAGAAGCCCATGGCACCTTATAGACTAACAGATGTTTTGGATTATTCACCCACGAAAGCTCATGCTCCAAAACGTCTGTTAGTCTATAAGGTGCCACAAGATTCTTTGCTGTTATTGATGGACATTCCCTGTGGGCCAGGTGGAATTTTAAGTCTCCAGGACTGCAGGACTTCCTTCTGAGCACGGATGCTCTTCATCGTGTAAGTTTGGACAGGATCCTGGCACAACTAGGGTCTGGAAGAAGAGCCTGGCAATATCCTAAACCTGGCCATTTAAAATCAGAGAACCGGGGTCTTGATCCAATTCTCAATGAAGTAATTGGAAGTTCTTCTTTAGGTCAAATGACTGGGTGAATAGCAACCAATTGCCATCCTCTCCCCTCAACTCCCCTTTCTGCTGTAGAGTACAGGTGGCTGTCACTTTGCTAGACTAATGTGGGTTTTTTTCTATTGAAATCTCTTCTGTGAAGGGGAGTAAAATCTACACTAACATAGACAGTGTTAAGAAATCTGTATGTGCATAATTGTTGCTGGAAATCTGGCTGTTAATGTAAACTAGCTCATCCAAGAATAATGGAACAAACACAGCTTCACAAAAGTTTGTTGCATTCAGGAAAAAACACTCTAGAAATGGATAGAACAACTGACCAAGTCTGTAATGAGTTTGCCTCTCAGTTGGACTTGAGATCGCTTTCAGCTGTGCTGGGAAGACTGGAGAAACGTTTGTTTGTCCCTTGAAGGAAAGGGGGTAGATTGACTTAAGATTTAGTTCTAAATTTCTAGCTGCAAACAAGTCAGACAATGTCTTTTTGCTGCTCCATAGAAAAGCCTTTTTTATTAAAGGCTCTTTTCGTTTTAAATTAAAAGCTGGACAAAAAAGTTCAGAAAAAGATAATTTATATGTTTTCTTCTCTATGCGCGTAGGGTTTGATTCTACACTCAGGGGTAAAACTCCCATTGACTCTAATGGTGCCAGATCAGAGCCACAGTGACACACAGCCCCTAGCCCAACGGGTCTGCGATCAAAATGTACAAGATGGACAAAAGGCAGGGAAATGAGATACAAGCTGAAAGCAAAGTGATCAAAGTGATTATACATGCATGGCGATTAATATATTATCTATGCATACACCTCTACCCTGATAGAACGCTGTCCTCGGGAGCCAAAAAATCTTACTGCATTATAGCTGAGACTGTGTTATATTGAACTTGCTTTGATCCACCGGAGTGCGCAGCCCCGCCTCCCCAAGCACGGCTTTACTGCGTTATATCCAAATTCATGTTATATCGGATGGCGTTATATCGAGGGAGCAGTGGATTTGTTGCCATCTTCTTCAATTTAGTTCCAAATTGCTCATCCCTGTTCTAACATTCCTTTCTTTAAAAACAAAAACGATGGCAGTAATGGTCCTTGCATATTTGGTTTTATTTTGTAGCAACCATTTTTCATTGTGCAAGTAACATTCCAGTTCCTTCCTTCAAAACAATTAACTTTTTCTCCACACTCAACTGCAGCCCTGTCTCTCTCCCTGTTTTTCCCCAATAAGCTATTTCTTATTTAAATGTAACCTTCTTATTAGTACAATTAATTCCCTCGGTACCGTGCCATTTTCTAGGTATTGTGCTCAAATAAATTTTAAATTGCTCTGACTCAAGAATTTCAGAATAGCCTTAGCAAAAATAACATACCAACTTAATTTGCATCAAAGTAGCTGAGGTTTCTGCATATTTTCATGATAAAATTCTATTTTCAGCAGGATTTATATTGGCGGGACAACATATATTGGCATGGATATTTCCAACTTGCAGGACTGAATTTATTTTTAGAAATTGGGTCAAAGAAATTGGTTAGGGTGGAACAACTCTAAAATGGCTCCCTTTCAAAACAGAAATTTTGATAGTGGCTCATTAGTCTACAACAATCCAGGGCCCTTCTCTATTTCCAAAACTGGGAATAAAAAACTCCCATTAGCTGAGTGAGTTATTTAAAGTTAATATATGTGTGGAATAAATAAACAAGAATTCTTTAAAAGTCAAAAGCAGTGAACAAATTAATGAACAGATTGACAGAATGTGTTCTTCACAGAATATTCTGTGTCTTCTGTGCATGTAACTTGTTGGTGACTGCATTTCTCAAACTTTCTGTACATTTAAAACTGTTTAGTAACTAAATAATGGCCCTGACTCATGCAGGGCAGGCCCTCACGGTCACTTGGAGTCCCACTGTAGTCAGTGGACTCTGCCTGGGCACAAGCGGCCCATCTTGAAGATCTGATGGGAGGATCAGGACCTAAAACGAATAAACAAACAGTGTAAAATAAAGGAAGGCATTATTGGTTTCATAGCCTTTTCTTCTCATTCCCCTTCCCATTCCCCTTCCCCCATTCAGATCCCCTGAGACTTGTTGGAGATGTTGGCTCTTCATGGTGAAGGTCCTGTGACTCTGTACAGACTCCTAGACCTACCCATGGAAATATGGTTGTGATGAAGCCGTGCTGCCAGGTACTTTTTGAGCAGTCACTGTCCCTGGAACACCCTTTTATCAGTGGGGGAGCCATAGCTTGGTGGGGGAAACCATAGGTGCTGGAACTAGGGGTGTGTGGGGGCTGCCACACCCCTGGCTTGAAGTGATTTCCATCATATCCAGGGTTTACAGTTTGGTTTAATGGCCCTCATCACCCCCACTATACAAACTGTTCCAGCACCCGAGGGAAACTGCACAAATAATGCTGACTCCGTCAGCGACAACTTGCGTTGGGTTGTGCAAAATTTAGCCACCATCTCAAAAACGAGGCTTCCCATTTTACTGAAAATATTTTTAAATGAACTTACTTTCTCTTTGGCTCAGTGACTATTTAGGTAAGAGTGACTGTCTCTTTCCTGGGTTCAAGTCTCTACTCTGAGAAGGAGTTTGAGAAACACTCTCCTAGATTGTGTTAGTGTCTGATGGGTCTCTCATGGATTGATTATCCACAGAGGGATGATTCCTGTTGTAGTTTTCCCATAAGAAGCTCAATTTTCCAAATCTGGGCAACTTCATTTTTTCATAATGTGATTTTTGGCTATACCTACATTCTGCACATGTTCATGAAAGTGTCAGCCTTCTTTTCCCTTACTGGTCTTGTGTTCCCAAGAAACTTCAGATTTCCCATTTTCTATAGTTCCTTTGATTCTCACCAGCATTTGTGCACAACCTGTTGTCTGTATTTAAGACACATTAGAGAGCAGGGGGACCAGATGTCCTGATTTTATAGGGACAGTCCCGATATTTGGAGCTTTTTCTTATACAGGCATCTATTACTCCCCAACCTCTGTCTTGATTTTTCACACTTGCTGTCTGGTCAGCCTATTAGAGAGAAATGTGCTTCTAGAGCATTTTTATGGTTTAAAATTAATCTTCTGGCAAATTTTTCATAATTTCACCCCTTGGTACATCATGTCCCATAATCTTATGGCATAGGGTTATTTTCTGGTCACTTACTTATGTCAAGCATGTTTTATCTCTAAGGCCTAAACTAGCTAAGCTAAAATGTTACAGGCCTCAGCCTATAGGTCTTGTGTTTCAGCCATCCTTACTTAGCTACCTAATACATAATTATCCCTTCTAACTACTGCTCAGTCTTATACTTCTATAATCCTACAATTTACCCTAATTATATATGACATGACATGTGAGTTAGTCATAACATCACACAATAAATGAACAATAAACTAAAACCATTGGCTACACACCAGGCTGTAGGATATAAAGCCTCCCCCCACACACTTTTTTTTTCTTGTGAAAGGACTGGCCTGGCTTAGGTGCCTACCTCCAGGAGAGAGTTCAGACCTATGGATCCTAAGCAGAGATAGGCATCTCCCTCAGGCCCCACATTTAGGGGTGGGGTTTAGGTCCCACCCCTCTCCCTGGGATTTCCTATTGGCTAGCTTTGGGCAGCTCTCTGGTCGGTGTGCTGGCTCCTGGGGATCCCTTTTTTAGGTGCCTGGCTCTCCCCAGGGCTTGTATAGTCAGCCTGGGAGCCTAACCTGAAATTGTAACTTCCACCAGGTATCAGGACACCTAAGAGTTCCCCTTGTGACTCAAGCCCCATGTGTTTCCTGTGCTATGCTGCATACTATGGGACACACTGTCCCACACCCAGGACTCTTTTAGAGTGCACAATGAAAACCAATCTGTGATTTCAGGGCTGCGTCTATAGCAGCAATTGACTGATGCTCTGCCCACTCCCCACACCCCACCAGACCCGGGCTGAAAAGCAAGGAAATAAACTAAATGAGGGCCTCAAAACACAGTGGGGAATCAATCGGCCACTGCCAGCTAGGAACAGAATGTTTACAAAGCTTAAAAACAAAACGGTGCGTAACCAACAGTGCATCCTTGTGCTACAATTGAGAGTGAACATAGAGCATCCTGCTCTGTGACTCTAACTCTGAATATTGCATTACAGGACTCACTTTCTGTGTGAGGGAAGGCTGGCAAAAGTGTGTAGATGAGTGTGTAAACTTGGCAGTGTCCTTTTAACTGCCCTATCTGTTATGGTAATTGCTTTTCCCTCATGGTGTAGCCTCTTTGCCTCTGCAACAGTACCTGTCATTTTTCTTTCTCCTTCGTATTTAGTCCTGCAAACCTTCCTCAGCTGTTACTGCTGCTGCTCTGGGAACTTGAGGTGCTACTTATCGCTGCTGGTCTCCTCTTAGTTCCCTTTCTGCATGGGCTAGGGACGGACTATGACTCTTGCTGCATGCTCATGCAGGGCCTCAGGAACCCTGTACTCGCCACCCATCTCACAGCTGGCTGCACGGGGAAGGACAGCACTGCCAGGCCACTACTTGACCCCCTGCCTGCCCCTCTCTGCGCCCTGGCTAGCAGAGTGGAGCAGGGGGAAGAAATCAGTAGCAGGAAAAGGACATGTGCAGATTCACTCCCCATACGGAGCTGGGAAATGGAATCTGAATTGTGACAGGTTGCTGGGTTGTAATTTGGGGTTGCTAGCCACCTTACCCGAGATGATAAAGAAATGAAATACTCAGCGTGGGCCAACACTGGTATTATTGGGCTAATAAGTTCTCAAGGAGCATTTCTCTTACTTTGCCTCTCTTTAAATGTAGGTTATTACTGATGGAAATGGTTTTTGTTGGTTTGTGTGTATGTTGAAACCAATGTTTATCAACATTTACTGATAAAAAGCCAATCCTTCCGCCTCTCTCTGTGTGTATTTATATATTATATATATAAATAAAATCAGGCATAAGACGCACCTGTGTCCAGTGGACTGAATTGACTTAAGTAAATAACCTTCCTTGATCATATAAAATAATGATTAGCTCAAATGGATCAGAAAGAATATGTTAAACAATATATAGGAAAAGGAAATACACAGTAGTAACTGTAGCTTCTTATTTTGGATTGTTAAATCTCTATTGCACAGTTGCCATATACATTTTATGAAAAATTTGACAAGTATTTAAGAAAGACAATATATGGCAAGATAAGGATTGTTGTTTCCCTTGTGTAATATTTCTTTATTAAAAGAGAAAACTAAGAATAATATTATAAACCAAAATATCAGCACTTAACATTTTGCCTAGGTTTTGCTTCTAGTCCATTTTTACACAAAATTTGCTTTGCCTTTTTCTGTAAAAAGAAATTACATTCTTTATTCTACATTTCATTCTAATGGAGAATTGGTTCAAGATGTTGGCCCTGATCCACAGCTTGCTGAAATCAATGGAAAGACACCTATTGATTTCAGTGGCTTTTGGGTCAGGCCCCTTGTGTTTTACAGCATCTTCAGTAGATGAATTCAATACTGACTCAGTGTTCTGTCAGGCTGCTAACCAGTGTCAGCTGTGTGTGTGTGTGTGTGTGTTGTGGGGTGAGTGGAGGCAAAGAGGAGAGACAGAAGTTGTATTTCATACATTAGAAATGTTTAATTATTCTATGGAAAATATGAATTGTAGCTGGTGGACAATGTTACTGTACCTGAAGGTTTATCAGAATGGTGATGACTACACTTCTCTTGGAACTTTTTAACTACAGGGTAAGATCTGCCAGCCTCTTTAAAATTTGATGTAACATGGCACTTGTGTCACATTTTATCTGGCTACGTCGGTTTACGTTATAGCAAGTGATGCAATGGAATCAGACATAACCTAGTATTTAGCGATGTACAAAACAGGCATTATTTTCTTCCCTTGCTGGGATGGGGGTCAGATATCCCAAAAGCAAAATATTCTCTTTTGAATGTGACCTTGGCATTGTCTTATAAGCGGTAGCAAATCTAGGATTATGCAATGAGGTACCCAGGCTGGAGCCAGTGTTCAGGTACGTAACACTGTGCAAATGAGCCTGCCCCTGAGCTTCGTTTTTATAAAAGACAAAGAAGTGCAGCCTGTCTATTGCTTTACATTGGCAGTAATCAATCATTGCTACCCTTTCAAAGTGGTCAGTGGTATTTTCTATCAGTTGCTGGTGTTTTGGGTTTTCTGGTGAGGCATAAAGCTAGTCCATTCAAACAGTCGTCATAGCACACCGAAGACTTTTTGGCTTAGCAAGAGAGGAAAGCCACCATTCGTGGGTAGCTGTTGTCAAAGGCAAAATAATACAGACCCTCAGCAATAAGTGTAGCTAGGGTGGAAGAGCAATGGATCAAGCTGAGCCAGCATTTTGCTAATAGGGAATGTCCTACTCTCCATGTCAGTATTGCCCACTGGGACTCAGTAGAGACCTGTTGGATTTTGCTTTTGGAAAGTGGTGGTTGAATTCATCCTCAGTTTGATGCTCATCTTGGAAGTTGTTTTATGTACTTGAAGGCTTATGTCCCCCCTCAGGCTTCTCTTCTCAATACTAAACAAACTCATTTTTTTTGGGTTTCAGAGTAGCAGCCGTGTTAATCTGTATCCGCAAAAAGAACAGGCGTACTTGTGGCACCTTAGAGACTAACACATTTATTTGAGCACAAAAGCTTATCCTGAAATAAATGTGTTAGTCTCTAAGGTGCCACAAGTACGCCTGTTCAGTTTTTTTCAATCTTTCCTTGTAGATCAGGTTTTCAGACCTTTAATCATTTTTGTTGCTCTTCTCTGGACTTTCTCCAGTTTGTCCACATCTTTCCCAAAGTGCAATGTTCAGAACGGGTCAGTACTCCAGTTGAGGCCTTATCAGTAATTACTTTTCATGTCTTGCCTACAGCATTCCTGCTAATACATCCCAGAATAACATTCGCTTTCTTTTCCATAGTGTTACACTTTGACTTACTTTAGTTTGTGATCCACTAGGACCCCCCAGATCCTTCCCAGGCAGCCATTTCCCATTTTGTATTTGTGCCATTGATCACACCTTCCTAAGTGTAGTACTTTCAATGTGTCCTTATTGAATTTCATTCTAATTATTTCACACCATTTCTCTGGTTTATCAAGATCATTTTTAATTCTAATTCTGTCCTCCAAAGTGCTTGCAACCCCTCCTGCTTTAATATCATCTTCAAACTTTTTAAGTGTCCTCTCCATGCCACTATCAAAATTGTTTATGAAGATATTGAACAAAACTGGACCCAGGACAGATCCTTGTGGGACTCCACTTGATATATCCTTCCAGCTTGACTGTGAACCATTCATAACTACTCTCTGAGTGTGGTTTTCCAACCCGTTGTGCACCCACCTTATAGTAAGTTCATCTAAGCTATACTCCCTAGGTCATGGATATCATGGATAGTTTTCATTTAAATTGATCCGTGCTGTTGTCATAGGAATTCTCCTGAGCATGTTCATCTGCTTAACATCAGGCCTTCTTTCGTAAATACTAAATTATACTATCCTGGTCTAATCGTGGGTATCTGATCAATGGGAGGTTTTTATAATGGTTTTTATGAACCAACAAGTAAGGAATATTATTTTCTGACTTCCCTGGGCTTTTCATGTACAGACAGCTTCATGAGTCAAGCTCCAAATGTGTCATTACATTTAATTCAATGACAAGAGAAAGACATAGATCTAAATCTAATTATCTCCTGACAAGACAAATGTGCAATTCACAGTGCTGAGATCTGATCTTGCAACCTTTGTTTACTTAGTTAAATCTTAGTTAAGTAAGCAGTCTCATGGATGTACTGAGGATAATTGTGCAAGTAATATTTTCTCCCATGAGTAAAGATTTGCAGGATCAGGTCATTGTTACCAAGGGCAGAATCCTACACCCATTAATGTCAATGGAGACATACCTATTGACTCAAAAGCAGTCTGATCAGCCCCAAGTGTACGTTCCATTCTGAAAGATGCTATCGAGTGCCTCAGTTCCCACTGACTTATCACTGCAATCCTCTAGCCATGTTCTGACCCCGTGAGCCAGCAGTGACAGTAAACAGTAATAAAACTGACAATAAAAAGAGCATATCGCAATCCCATACAGTTAGCTTTGGATACAAGTTTTCAGCTACTGGCATGTCTTTATATACATAACAGATTAAGAAATCTTATTTATACTAAGCCTCTTGCATTTCTATTTCCAGTTAGAAACCCTGGAGGATTTTTCTTTGAAAGTTCATTAAATGATCTACATAATGGCTCTAGATCAATAGTAATAAATAAAAGTCACCCACCATTCAGTGCTATGTGTACTGTAGTTGGGACCACAGTTCAGCCACCGGTGCATGACCCGCCTTCCCCCCGTTAGGAAGCTTCCATCGCCCCTGTCTAAAACAGAGGTAAGAAACAGAACAAAACATCAAGGGACTGTTACAAACAGTTGGGTTGGATTTTAGTGATATGTAAACACTTTTGTAACTTGTAAAATCATACTATAAATACTACTAGCTGAAGTGCGTATCTTTGAAGTGCATCTTCTGTGTAAGGTGAGCGTGCTGTGAGATAAGAATTGCTCCCTGGAAGGCGGAGCATGCATGTCTCCTTGTTGTCTTTGTGCTGCTTTGTCTTTAGGGAATACATTTGGCTAAGTTCAATTATTTGGTCTCTTGAACATGTTTAAGAATGAACCAGGAGTGTAGTGAAACAATTGGCTACACATTTTAGTTAATAAGTAGACATTAATGATTACTTTTTATGTATCTGTCATTATTTTTGTCAATTTACAAGTATCATTACAAGAGCTGTTATAATGACATTTAATTAGAACTGAAGGAATTGTACCAGTTTTAGTGTAAGAGTTATTGCTCAAAGTGCTTAACATTTCAAGAGAAGTTTCATTATCCTCAGGGTTCAGTGGTTTTCAACAGACTTTTCTTTTCACCAGAGGCAGATTTTCATCCCTAATGTCCTTACAGTTCTGCCCAACTCACCAGTTTGTGATGTCTTGCTCAGGTCATTCAGAAGTAAGATTCACTCTGTTACCTGCTCCTTGACATACCTGCTTGTCTGCCGTGCCAGCAAACTCCTCAGGACTCTACCAGTCTGAACCTTGCCTGCCAGTTATTAATCAGTGAGCCCCAATACCCGACTTCCCCAGCAGTGGCTTTCTGCAGTGTCCAGTCCCTCTCACTGGATAGTCACAGAAGTTATTAAGTTTGTTGCCTCCAAAGAGGCAGAGCTCTCCCGTTGACTTAATTACTTCAGCCCCAGAGTTGTGGTAGCTATGTCAATGGAAAAAGCTCTCCTGACAACATAGCACCAGTGCATAGGCTGGTGTAACATACGTTGCTTGGGCAGTGGCTTATATACACCCCTGAGTGACATAACTTATGCAAATGTATGCTGAAGTGTGTACAAAGCCTAAATCTTTGTCTAAACAGGTGTTTCACCTATCGTCAATACCTAAGATTTCAGGCCAAGAGGACCCACTTTTCATGAACTCAAAGGGCTCTGCTCACCCATTATCCCCTAGATGATGAATGCCAAAATAGCTGCCTGCCTTTGCTCATATCTCCCAAAGTCTATTGTCTCTGTTTCAAGAATCAGGAAGGCTTCCTCAGAGTGCAGGCTCCACCTCTTGTCATCATCATTACACAGTCTGCCCCCCACACACACTTAGTTTAGCTTGATGGCTTTGTTTACCTTATATGTAGATGTACTTTCATTGTCCTCTGCGGCAATACTGGGCTCAATGTACATGGGAGACACAGGAAAACAAGTGAAACAACATTAGTTTTTCTAGAACAGGCTGGGCTTATATACTGCTTACAAAACACCTTTTAAGAATATGCTTCCAGGACACATTTATAATTCCTTATACACTGCCCATACATACATCATGCACTAATATTAACGACCAGTGGGACACTGAATTGCATATGATACCTGAAGTGACACCTTTTAGATCCAGGTTCTGACAGCAGTGTGTTGGGGCAATGAGTGTTTTATAGCATGGTGTGCCCTGTGCCAGATGGCACTATGGGCTCCCTGGGTCTCAGTCCTGCACAAATACCTACCTAAATCGTGCAGTATTACCACGGTGAGCAGTTTGGCACGTTACATTTTCTAATCACTGAGAAATGGTCACCTTTTCAAGATGGCTGCATAAGCAAATAAAGATCATATGTTTATGAAGGGGTTGGTTTTAGTGTGTGGCTTAAGGCAACATTTTGAAACTGTAAGCAGTGGGAAAGAAAACAAGAAAAGTATAATGGTTGAAAAGCTTAATTAAGTTTATTTAGCAACTTTTTGCTAAGCATGGCACAACTGTTCTGACCAGATATTGGATATTTACAAATACACCTATCTCATAGAGCTGGAAGGGACCCTGAAAAGTTATTGAGTTCAGCCTGCTGCTTTCACTAGCAGGACCAAGTACTGTTTTTTCCCTCAGATCCCTAAGTGGCTCCCTTAAGAATTGAACTCACAACCCTGGGTTTAGTAAGCCAATGCTCAAACCACTGAGCTATCCCTCCCCAGATGTATGTGCCCCCACACCTGTGTCCTTGGGAGACTAGCAGTCAGCAAAGCAGCTAATGAAGTCAAATCTGCAGAGCCACTTTGTCAAAGATTATGGTCTAGTTTTTATGATGGTGAAATGAACTCTTTTAAAGAAAGTGGCAGAGTACTTCTCACAAACACCATTTCCCATTAGGGTTAATTTACACGGTTAGTCAGCTTCCATTTGTGGATGCTCCAGAGATAAACAAAGCACAAAAGCAAAGCAGAACCAAGCTGCAGCCTGCTCCCACTGACATTAATTTCTTGTTTATATATTTATGAAATCAGTTGTAATAAGTGCACATTTATAAGTGTTAACTTTTCAGTTCCAAGTGTTAGATTCACTGGGGGAAATCTATCTAAATTAAACCCACAAGGCAAGGAAAAGTGGCCAGCCTGTAACACAGTGATTGCCATTAAGAGTCAGAATTTAACAGCAGTTACCCCTGGAGCTATTGCAGTTATTCCCTATTTTAAGTAAAATAAAACTGCAGAATTTCAAAAGACACTGGGTGGTAATTGTGGGCAAATGTTGCTTTTTCAATGGCCATCACTCTGCCTACATATTGCAGCCGAAAGGACATATACTGTGCAATCACATGCTCTTCTGAAACCGTTGCAAAGCCTCTGCACAGTAATGGAAGTACTCATGAGGAACTTTGCAGGTAACACAATAGCACCTGAACTATTAGCCTTTCATTGTACTCAATGTTGTTATCGATATGGATAAAAGAACTATAAGAAAAACCTTGGGAACCATGGGGACGGCCCATTGCCAAGTGTGATTGACCCTCAGGGATCCTCGGGAGACCTAGTTACACAGTCCTCCTTTAAAATTTGAACTTGGAAGCCATCAGCCTCCATCGTTAGTACCAGCATGAAGCCTCTGAAAAGAACTGTTGTCTTCACTCTACTTCAAGACAGCAACTGGGCTCCTCTGGGATGAAGAAATAAAGGGAAATGAAGAGCAGAGCAGTTGAAACAAACCAATAAGCTTTAAGTTTTATTGAATTTTGGAGAACATACCTCAAGTCAACATAAACCACATGAGCAAGAAAATTCCATCTCATCAGGGACAAGATGGGCATTAGAACTGATATTTAGGAAGACCAGAGTCACTTCCTGGGTTGCACCAGAGCTGCAGAGAATGCTAACAGAGACATGGGGGTCCTGCACCCCCCCTCAGGAGTCTTGCAAACTCACTTCTTCTTGACCATCTGGACACTTGTGATGGCTTTCACACCTTATTTTTCCCGATGCATGCACTCCTCAATAGTCAACATGGTTTCTGTAAAGGGAAATCGTGTCTTACTAATCTATTAGAGTTCTTTGAAGGGGTCAACAAACATGTGGACAAGGGGGATCCAGTGGACAGTACTTAGATTTCCAGAAAGCCTTTGACAAGGTCCTCACCAAAGGCTCTTACGTAAATTAAGCTGTCATGGGATAAAAGGGAAGGTCCTTTCAGGATTGAGAACTGGCTAAAAGACAGGGAACAAAGGGTAGAATAATGGTAAATTCTCAGAATGGAGAGGGTAACTAGTGGTGTTCCCCAAGGGTCAGTCCTAGGACCAATCCTATTCAATTTATTCATAAATGATCTGGAGAAAGGGGTAAACAGTGAGGTGGCAAAGTTTGCAGATGATACTAAAACTACTCAAGATAGTTAAGACCAAAGCAGACTGTGAAGAACTTCAAAAAGATCTCACAAAACTAAGTGATTGGGCAACAAAATGGCAAATGAAATTTAATGTGGATAAATGTAAAGTAATGCACATTGGAAAAAAATAACCCCAACTATACATACAATATGATGGGGGCTAATTTAGCTACAACGAAGTCAGGAAAAAGATCTTGGAGTCATCGTGGATAGTTCTCTGAAGATGTCCACGCAGTGCGCAGAGGCGGTCAAAAAAGCAAACAGGATGTTAGGAATCATTAAAAAGGGATAGAGAATAAGACTGAGAATATATTATTGCCCTTATATAAATCCATGGTACGCCCACATCTTGAATACTGTGTACAGATGTGGTCTCCTCACCTCAAAAAAGATATTCTAGCACTAGAAAAGGTTCAGAAAGGGCAACTAAATGATTAAGGGTTTGGAGAGGGTCCCATATGAGGAGAGATTAAAGAGGCTAGGACTCTTCAGCTTGGAAAAGAGGAGACTAAGGGGGGATATGATAGAGGTATATAAAATCATGAGTGATGTGAGAGAAAGTGGATAAGGAAAAGTTATTTACTTATTTCCCATAATACAAGAACTAGGGGTCACCAAAAGAGATCACTTGATCATTGCCTGTTAGCTTCACTCCCTCTGGGGCACCTGGCATTGGCCACTGTTGGTAGGCAGATACTGGGCTAGATGGACCTTTGGTCTGACCCAGTATGGCCATTCTTATGTTCTCATGTTATGTTCTCATTCATACAAACAATCTCTTACAGAAACCTTCAAAGGTATACAGGCAGCAGTATTGTATATCCAGCAGAATACAGTGTAAATCAAGCCTTGCTAAATCTTATAACTAAAACAATTCACATTGGGGCTTCAGGCCCTCAGCATTCCTCTAATCTCCTTAACATAGAGACAATACAAGATTCTGTCTCTGACTTACTAAAATCTTGAAACAAAGAAATGTATATTTAACTAGAGTGCCTAATTTGTAATGCATATAGGAAACCATAGTAGAGTTATAACTTATCCTAAAACAAAAGGGTGACCATAATCAGTCATAAGGATTGTTCTGGTTGGTCATTCCTTTCTGCTATTCAAAAAGGGTGGTTGACAAGATGAAATCAAATCATACATTAATTCTTATGGGACATTATAAAATCCTGCTCCTACAGAAGCTGCCATCTCAGATTTGAACCTGGAACTGGATGTGTGTTTTGGAACCTTGGTTTTGGTTCAGGCCAGCTCTGATTGTTGATCGTGGAATATGAATGAACATAAGTTGATTGCATGAAATGCATGCTCATGCATGTGTTTACCTGTGTTTGGGGTCATTGCTGAGGGTGAATATTGAATCCACTTAGGTTGAGTTTTTCCAAGCTAAGTGATTTAGACACATGTGCACAGTTAAGAGCCTCCAGGTGCATGTTTATCTTATAATTAAAGATGGCCCAAACCTTTCAACTCAGGTCTAGTTCTAGATTCAAATTTGAGGCTGCTGCTCCAAAACATCTTTTGAATGAGTTGAGTCCAAATACCATGAAATCTGTGGAATTTTAATTCTGATTTTGTCAGTGTTTTGCCTGGGAATGTTTGTTCTAAGATCCATCACTGCTTATGGCTGGAATAACATGGATAACTCTTATGTTAGCTATGTGTCTACATCCCTTAGACTGCTTTGAAAAACCATCTTGTATATCATGCACTCGTCTGAGAAGTTCTTGACTTCTTTGCTCACAATTGTCGATGTTTTACAAATCTTTCCCCATTGTTTTCCTTTGTACTGAACTTGCCAGTATGAGCAATTTCCCCTTCACCCTGTTGGTAGAAAACTGGGAAATTCTTCAGTCCACTATATTTTCCTCACTGCTCCTCATTTCTTTTCTATGTATGCCATTGAGGTGCTGGTTCTTGACTACTAACATGGAGAAACCAAGAGGCTTCACATAGGAGTTCAGGCAACCAGCCGTGATTTGGCCAACGGAGTTATTCCCAGTATGTAGAGCAGTGTCAGTTGCAAGGGATCAGATGCACTAATTTTTCACTTTAATTAAGGATTTTCTAACTTTTATCCCAACACTGTGCTTCTGTAGGGAGATGAGTAAGAGGAGTGTCCTGCTGTTTGGTTTTTGTCAGCACTATCAAAAAGATTGTTCTATCATCCCAAAACAGGGCTGCCCAGATGGGGGGCAATTTGCCCCAGGGCCTGGACCCCACAAGGGCCCCCATGAGAATCTTGTATTTTATAGCATTGCAACTGTTTTTTATGGAAGGGTCCCTGAAATTGCTTTGTCCCAGGCCTCCTGAATCCTCTGGGCAGCTCTGTCTCAAAATAGCCTTTTTTGTTTTGTTTTAGCTCCTGCTGATTTGGCTCCATGATTCATTACTTAGGAATATGAACAATAATTCCCCTGCAACTGAATCTTGCAGTTATCTGACTATTTTTGCTCGCCAGAAATGATGGCCTATTAATCAGAAAGCATAACTTGATTCCCTGAGGCTTAAATTGAGCACAAGTACTGTAAGTATCAGAAATATACTTTTACTAGTCTTTCAGATTCTGCTCTGGCTCAGACAGGAATTAATTCAGGGAAGTTCTCAGGCCTGTGTTATACAGTAGGTCAGACTAGATGATCACAATGGTCCCTTCTGCTCTTAAAATCTATCAGTCAAAATGCTACCACCACGAACATGAGGAAAATTAATGAATAATGTCGTTTCCTTGGTTGTTTGTTCATTTCCTCTGACACCGCTATTATGGTACAAGTAAGTCTCATGCACTAATAGCTTTCTTAATTGTTTCACATGAAGGGATGATGGACCAGCATTCCACCAATACTGATCCAATTCCTGGCATTGCTGTGCTCAAGCAGGAAGGCAGGAATGTACTTTTCAAGTGTTTCCAGGGGGGATTCAGAAAGACTCGTACGTGATTATGAAACTGGGAGGGAAAACAGGCACCCACTGGAGCATAGTGTTAAATACATCATGACCTGGAAAGGCTAGACAGAAGGGCTGAGAATGAAGGGCAGGGAATCAGCATGGGGAGTAATGAAAAATACACATCTAACATGAGGGGATACAACTGACCAAGAAGATATTCTACTTCTGTTTCTGAAAAATTGGCTGTGTGTGCAATCAGATGCTACAGCCAGAGTCACATTCACTGTTGGCATAAGCTGTACTGACTTCATGTGTCTCTAAAAAGCATTAATGTTGGGGAGGTATCTCCAGAAATGTGAGGGATTGATTCCTCTTTGGCTAGCACTGTTAAGACTATAATGGGTACTGTTCAATCTGAAAACACTTGGGGGGAGGTGAAAAGAACTGAATACATATAGCACCTTCTCAAGAATATAAGACTAACCGTAGACATCCCTTTCTGAAAGTACTTACCAGAAGACGGAAGAGATTCTTCTCTGTAGTAATGAGGATTAGGCAGAGTCTAAAGCCAAGAAATATAGGGTAATTAAAAAAAATAAGGTGTCTGTTTAGTTGGACAATTAAAACAGACTTGTCCATTTCGCTGTCACTTATCATCACCTGGCAGGAGGGATAGTTCAGTGGTTTGAGCACTGGCCTACTAAACCCAGGGTTGTGAGTTCAATCCTTGAGGTGCTATTTAGGGATTGGGGAGAAGAAAAAAAACCCAAAAATCCACAACTGTTAGGGACAGTACTTAGTCCAGGCAGGGGACTGGATTCAACTTAGTGACTTTCCAAGGTCTCTTCCAGCTCTATGAGACAGGTATATCTCCATAGAGTTGATGAAGACTTATTATTGCAGTCCCTAGGAAGCTCATTTGAGGGCCAAGGCCCCTTTTCACAAGGTACAGAACCAACAAGTAGCAAAAGGCCATGCTTGGTTCCAATCATTGAAAAGTAGGAAGCTGCTCCAGAGAATATTACTTGGTTAAAAACTAAAGGCACAATCCTGCAAACCTCACCTGCTTCCTTGTGACTGCTAGTAGGAAAAAGAATGAGGAACCTGAGCAAAGTTTGCAGGATTGTGCCAGAACCATTTTCAATTACTTTTTTCAGAGAATCATTTCTGAAAAACCTGAGGCCTAAATTAACCTGACAACATCCTTTTAAAATAGTAAGAACATTTAGACAATTAAACTATCTGCCAAGGGAAATTGTAAGATTGCTGTAATTGGCCACAATGATAATCCTGTGTTGGCGATGCTTTGGGAATAAGAAATCAATGAGACAGGGGACTGAAATGACCCTTAAAAACTCTCCAACTCCAGTGATTCAGTCACATCATGTATTTAGGGGGAAATCCATTTCATTTCATTTTGCATTATATATGCATTAAAAAGCTACTAGAGGCCCAAAGAAGAACCTGCCCAAATGAGTTTTCTGATGTTACTTTTATTTGCTTATCATAATAAATTTCAGCCATTTTTTCTTCTTTCCCTTCCATGTATGACATTAAAGTATTTTTAAAACAACTTCACATTAAGCCTGAGTGTTTTTCTCTGGCCATTTTTCATCAGTTAATTAGAAAGAGATTAAAATACAAATATGTAAGTAACTAACTGTGAGAATAATTAAAGCCAAGTTTGCAAGTGGTTCATCTAAAAGTTGGTGGGTGCCTGGAGTAGCAACAAAGAAAAAAAATCCCTTTCGCTGAGATGCATTTCCCTTTCCCTTTCTTCTTCTGTACAAAGAAGAACCTTTTTGATCCTGAACTTTTGTAAAGTGAATCTCAGTCAGGTTATATATAAAGATCCCTGTCAGAAAACACTTGGTTTTGACAAGTCTGACAGAGTCCCTTGTTGCTTGCAACATGACAGAGGTTGGCACAGAAATGAACAGGGCTGGGATAATGAATAAAGCATATTTTAGTGACATGAATCATAACTAATACAAAGGTGGGGCTAGCGACATCTGTACTTATTACAGACATGCTGGGAAGCTGTTGTAGTCACGGACATGATTAGCTGTGTCTTGCTAAATGTGTGGGCATCACTAATGAGCCTGAGTCTTCAGAATGCAAACGTCCATCTGCCCCAATGAAGCGAATGGGAGCTGCAGTCAGCTATGCGCGTTTGAAATGCAGAAATTTATTAAGATACGCAAATATGGACCTTGCAGCCTAACTTTTGGCAACCATCTGTGAAATTCTTGGCTGCTCCCTTTTTCCACTGGTGTAAGATGAGGCCAGCCAGGATAATGCACCATGCGACCCATAGCAGGTGTTCAAGTGTTTCCGCATATTGGGTTGTTCCCTAGTCATACTTTATGACTTCACATTCTCTGCCCTGGAGCTCAGCAGGATATAACTGGGAAGGCGCATCAGGCATTTTTCAAAGCAAGTCCTGGGTGCTGGGTTCAGGCAACAGCTATGGGCAGTGATACATTTTATCTTCCTTTTATTTAAAGTGGGGATTTGCATGGTTGTTTTCCAGTGTTGGCAAAGATTTTCTTGTGTGTTCCCTGTCCTTATCTATTCCTTGTTCTGTCCCTGTTCAGAGTTAGGGGTTTCCTTTCTTTACCTGCAAAAAGCGAAAGGCTTTGTATCCACCCTTAGCCTGCTTGCTGGATGTACACCATGCCACATCTGTGGGTGCACAGAGCCGATCTCAAAGCAGCTTTGCCAGAGGAACATTCTGTCAAGTGAAACAAGCTTGCAAATAGATATGTTTGGTTCAGGTGCTGTGCTGATGAATGACACGCTGCTGGGAAACAGAACATCACACTTGCTAATGTGTACACATAAAATACATATGTGTTTTCATGACTATTAACTGAATTCACTTTTCTTTTGGTCTTCACTAGAGGTAGCAACCATGACAGCAGTCAGAAAGTTAATGACATTTATCCGGCAAGGCGAATGCTGAACAAACATGTAAGTATGATTTCTGAACCATTTCGCTTCCTAGAGTATAATCTCCAGTAATAAAACCCCGAGTAA
Organism: Chelonoidis abingdonii; assembly: GCF_003597395.2. Classification (NCBI taxonomy): domain Eukaryota; kingdom Metazoa; phylum Chordata; order Testudines; family Testudinidae; genus Chelonoidis; species Chelonoidis abingdonii. The sequence goes on from NC_133776.1 coordinate 103,676,786, forward strand.
AGACAGAAGGAAAGTTGTATTACGTGATGGCTGCCTTTTCTACTCACATAACGACTGAGATAATGAAAATAATGTTTCGTTTGGAATTAGCCCCAAAGTGAAACTCCCTGCTAACCTTTGTTGCACAATAACCAAGCTCTAGGTTATCAAGAAAGATATATATTTTCAAACAATATTTTTTTAATAATATGAAGCAAATCCTAATGGGTTTCATATCAGTGACTCCTTCATTTTGTCCTGAATTTTCATTTACACTAAAGCCCTTTAGGCCACTACAAATAAATCACTTTAAGTCTCTTTACATTGCCAGAGTGAGGCCTTAATGTACAGCCCATCCACTTGGGTCACTCACTTGGGGCCAGAGACTGAATCTTTTTCTCACATGATTGCAACCAGTGGGATTCCTTGTGTGAGTAACTGCTCAACAATGGGACTAAGGGGTTCGCAGCAGGGCCGTGGTTTATATGTGTTGCCTACACCTGGCATCTTTATCTTTTCAATAAAGCAGAATATGTTGGTCTTTATACTGTGAGCGCATAACCAGAGCTGTACATGGCAAAACCATAGGCATGTACCCTGCCCGCTATGTACATGTCAAAGGAAAATAAAGCTGAAATCAGCTGCCAGGACTTAGTTCATCTATACGTCCTGGCATATTTCAAGCATGTGAGCACAAAAGGCTGCATTACTGGTGGCTTTATGCCTTGAACAATGCAAATGTCCCTGTATGTCGGAATGGATATATGCATCCTTGGAAATGATCAAGTTTATAACTATACCACCAGGCTACACACTTAAAATATGCTGGGTAATAAAGAGTGACTGGCTGTAATTCCCAGCCAGCTTTGTGTGACTGAATATTCCTGGGCTTCATCAAAGGTGCACCTGAAACTTTTACATCATCATCAATAATACTAATGTGTAGTGCTTCCTGTACTGCTTTTCCTCCCAGGATAGCGAACCTTGATTATCCCTCCTTCAGAACACCCCCCTGTGACTGGCATTTTTAAAAGTCAGAACTTGGTCTCCAGTTTTGAAGGTGTAATTCTGAACGGTAGTTAGTTGCAGGTGCAAATTCCAGCAGATGGACAGTTCACTATCAGGCAGCCGTTGTAAGGTAGATATTTGTATGCTCTCAGCTGCATCCACAATTGAGTGTGGGTGCAAATTTGGAGGCATTAAATTGCATCCACAAAATTGGAAAAAAAGCAGCTCAGGCCTCTTGGGTTAGCCCCCAGGCCACACTAAGTCCTCTTTGCTCTGCTGCCTGGGGTCAAAGGGCAAAAGCGGCAACTGGGAATTACCTTGTTGTAAAGGAACCCTCTGGTGATGTAAGGACAGCATAGCCCTCTTGACACTGTGTGCTCTTCTCAGACGTCCAGGGGCTGGGCAAAGCATGTCCAGAATGGACATAGGGAACCATGACAGCGGCTGCATGTTAGATTATTTTTATAGGTGCTGTGTCTTGCACCGGGAGCTAATTTGGCCCCATCCAGTCCTAGGATAAAAGACAGAGAAAGGTGGCCTTGAGCTGCCTTTGCCTCCCATTCCATCAGCTGCACTGAACTCTGGATGTAGCCCTGTATTTATATACAATTGTGTTCTTTTTAATACAAAAGGAACTAAGGGGAAGCTCAAGCTCAGAATGTTCCTTCATGGCTTGTTTCCTTTTCTACATCACGGTCTAATAGTTTGACCATGAAACACTCCGTGACAAGAAGGAGAAGACCAGGAAAATGGCTCAAAGGGCAGTGGAGGCCTGGAAATAACATAGAATTGAGAAAACCGTTCCAGGGCCATTATGCAAATGTAAAATATCAGAGCATGCTAGTAGCATGTGTACAAAATAGATTCTGCTAGTGCCTCACTATTGACTTTTCGTCTAGATGCGTCAAGCTCTTATGGAAGGATAATCAATCAGTTTTCCATGGGCCACAATTCACTGTATTATCCTATGAAAAAATTGCCTTCGTTGCAATATTTGAACATGCTTGGCCTGGCTTGTCTCTCGCTTACAGTGGGTATTAATGAAGTGTAATTTGGAATTACTCTTGCTTTATACCAACCAAAGACTTTATTTGCTTATGGCAGCATAGAACATTGCCTGTTAAACCCAGTAATTTCTATTGACGTGATGGCTAGGCCCTTATGCCCCCCCCCCACCCAAAAAAAAGGAATCCCACTGCAAGCTTTCCTCTTGCTGAACATAGGACTAGCTGCTCATGATTCCAACAGGAATTGCTGCAAGTTTGTGTCCAATAGACCCTAATAGAAAAAAACTTCATATTTATTAGTCGTATCATTGCTGTGATTTCTCCCATCCAGGAGCCAAGCTAGGTATCTGATAGGAAGCTCGGTTGGTGTATATGATACTTTTAAAAGGTTGGATGACAGAGAAGTCGGACAAAGAAGCAAAGTTTCCAGTTATCACTTGTAGCTATAGAACGCCAACTCCCTCATAGTTAATACAATGAGTGTTATAGACTCGGTGACACAAACAACGTGTGTTTTGGGGGGTTGATTGCAAGGTTTTTGAGAGTTCAGTCATGGAAGAAGTATAGGGTCAATTCTTTACAATGAAAAAAATCAGATAAACACTCATAATATCTCACCGACGTGTGATGGTGCCCCCCATAAGGCTTTATGGAAATATGCTTATGAATGTATATATGACATAACTAGAATATGTTTTATGCTACATATGCCATGTAACATATCTCTATGATCTACTGAATCTATTCATCCTATTTGTATGCATCTATCATTTTTGTATTCAAAGTTATGAATATTAGCTGTGTACGGGCCTGATTTTTAAGTAGCCTTTTGTAAAGCATTTGGTCAGCTTCTTGAGAAAGGAAAGTGCAAATTAAGTGCCCAGTCAAGAAGTACTTAAGGGAAAATAAAAGCAGCAAAGAGTCCTGTGGCACCTTATAGACTAACAGACGTTTTGGAGCATGAACTTTCGTGGGTGAATACCCACTTCGTAGGATGCATGCATGCATCCGACGAAGTGGGTATTCACTCACGAAAGCTCATGCTCCAAAACGTCTGTTAGTCTATAAGGTGCCACAGGACTCTTTGCTGCTTTTACAGATCCAGACTAACATGGCTACCCCTCTGATACTTAAGGGACAATGGATCTAGGGAGGGTCCAATCTACATAAGAAGTCTACATGCAGACGTTCAAGGTAGCTGGTAAGCAATGGCTACTGCCTGTAAAAACTGAGTCATGCATGGACATGTGACTTGCCTGTGACTCCAAAACTCCATCTTGGAGCTGGACTTTGCATAAGAGAGAGGAGAGTGTCTCCACCCATGAGAGAAAGTCTACTTAAACCCCTAGGAGACCCCTCCATTTTTTCTTCAGCTGGCTAAAGAGAGAGCCTCTTCACCCCCAAGGATGGACTGAAAGAGACTGGAACAAAAGACAGTAACTACAGGGGGTGTGAGTGATTGCTGGACCCCACTAGAAGGAGACTAGTCTGTAAAAGGAAGCTTACTGGAACTGGACCCACTGGGAGTTGGGCATCAGAGTGTTAAAGACAGGAACACTTCTGTAAGTTGCTTTCAGTTAAGTCTGCAGCTTTAGGGCAGGTGGTTCAGACCCTGGGTCTGTGTTGGAGCAGATGGGTGTGTCTGGCTCAGCAAGACAGGGTGCTGGGGTTCCAGGCTGGCAGGGAAAGCAGGGACAGAAGTAGTCTTGGCACATCAGTTGGCAAATCCCTAGGGGGTTTCTGTGATCCAACCCGTCACAACATGCAAACTACATAGATGTTATTTTACTTATTGTTTGAGAAGTTTTACAAACTGCACACAAAAAATAGCAGTGAAAACAGAAAATATTGTTTTAATCAATAGGCGTAGGAGCCAGGCTTTAATTCTGCTGGCCTGATCCTGAACCGATGTTACAGAACACTATAGCATATGGTTAATGCCTTATGGAAAAACAACTAATACTGTCAGGTACTGAAATAACATAAGCAACTGGCTGCCAGCACAGAACAGCAGGAGTGCTGAAATAGACAGAAAAGACAGAATTCTCCAACGGCCCTACATGGCGGGGAGGAGAGGAAGGGGGTAGGAGAACTTTTGACAGGTACTAGGGGCCTAGAAGCCATTATTTGTTTTAATCCTTCTCTTATGTTGATAAGCTTCTAACAAAAGCTGCACGTACCAAACACCCTTCCTGTTCTAGGACACTATTTGCCCTTGACATTTGCTGAAAGTGCTACATCAAACAGTCCTTTATTTCTGTAATGAAAGGCTATAATTAGGGCTTTGATATTTGCATTTTTTCAAGCTCAGATGACTCTTAGGACTTCAGGTAAATGTAAAGCTGCCTCGAGACCTGCACTATACTTATAAAATCCTCCCCAAAGCCTTTCAGGGCTCACCTTTATACAAATAAAAACAACTTCCTGAACACAGAGCCCTGTTAGTGTGTTCCCAGCATTCATCACAGGCTGATCTATTGTACACTGAGTAAAAACTTCCAGGCAAGGCACACCACTTTGTGTGTTTCGATTTTGCCCAAGAGATTGGAGCAGACATTCACTTAAATATTCACAAAGAAATGTCAGTGCACAGATGAGGGGTACTCTGGGGGTTGTGTGGTGGTAGGTTCAGCATAAATCATTCATGGCTGTGAGGTGCAACTCAGTATTCTGGTCACATCTTTCGCAACAATATTTGTTTATGAATGAGGTTCACATTGCTTCTCTAATAGTAACCTGTTAATGGAGCTAGCAGTTCCATAGTTTCTGAGAATTAGTGTGGAACTTGCATTAAATAGACCCAAGGGACGAGAGTGTTCCTGGCCTCACAAGTGCTGATAAAGTTTGTCTTCAGAAGATGAACAGCTTTACTGAGATTGCGGATCTGATCCTAACCTGCTACTAAAATTGTTCTTCATTGTTTCCATGGCACAAAGCAGCCTTGAAACTGTCTTAATTTGTTGCCAGGGGATACTCCTATTGTAATGGCCTTGGGCAATGGGGCATGTTGGAGTTATTGGCTGGAGCACTGCTATGTACTGATCCCTGGCTGATAAAATGTCTCCTTGCAAGCTGTTGCAGTTGGCCACAACTTAGAGCAAACTTGAGGCTGCTCAAAATTACACCCAGGAAACCAGCTCCCTGCCAACCCCCAGATCAGGGAGGGTGCACTGCTACATATTCCTCGTTTCCTTAGCTGCCATCATCAGATCTGAATACTAGGCCCACAGACCCCTGTAGACAACAACAGAGAACTGCTACTGGTCTGAATGACTGAGATATGTTCTCATCTGCCATCATGTTGTTCCAACACTATTAAATCACAAACATATCCAAGTAAAGCTCTGGGGGGTTCACACTAGCATTGTTGGACAAACCTCAAAAGGGTCAGAGCTCAGATGCTTTTTGGATAAGCACCTAGTATTCCAAGGTAGAATTAAATTATCTGAACCCTTGAATCTATGACATCGGCCTGGAAGGTCTCATCCGGCCATCATCCCCAGCACTGCTACTTTTGGGTGCAGACAGAAGCTTCAAAAAGTTGTCCTTGGCTTTTTTTAACAAGATGTCACATAAAGCAACGAGACACCAACAGCAACAAGCCATGCTGGGGTATGCATCCCAGAGAACGTAGCCAGTTCCCAGGTAACCGAAGGCATTGTGTCACAGCTGCAGTCTGCTAATGCACATCTGGCTGTGGGTTCTTTCCTAGGCAGTGTAAGAACTAGCAATGGGCTGACCCTGTGAAGTTCAGACCTGGCTGCAGGCCTGAACCAAACAACATTCAGGCAGCAGGTTCAAATCAGGCTGAGCCCATCTTTCGCTGCTTCTGTGCTATTCTTCTTCAGCTACGGTATAATGGGCAGGAAGCTCTCTTACAGCCGAGCAGAGATGTAATTCCATCCAGTTAATCAGTGTCTATTACTTGGAAGTCACTGGTGCTTCCATTTAATGCAGTGGGTGATGACACTTCTAAAGACCAAGGGCCAGATACTGTGGTCCTTTTTGACTTTAAGAAACTCACTGATGCCAATGGGAGTTTTGCTTGGACCTGGCCCTGCATCATCTCACAAGGAGAAAGGAGTTTCCTGGGCTAATCCTCGTGACCACTGGGCGGGGCCTTGCCTTACCTTTGGGCCAGCTTCTCAAAGGCATTTACATGCCTCATGGGGCTGATTAACCTGCCTAAGTACATTAGGCACCTGGAGGCCCTTGCTGTCACTGAAACGCAGATGCCTAACCTGCTCAGGTGCACTGTAGATCCCTCTAGGTGCCTCACCGTATCTTTGGGTGGCTAAATAGATTTGAAAATCCTGGCCCCACTCCTATGGCAGTCAATGGTACAGTTCAGGTCACCGGGGGCAGAGTTAGACCAATACCAAGACTTCTGAAACCCCACCGCTTATCTTCCCCCAAAACCAGGACCCCGTTCAGCAAGAAAAGCCCCGAAGAGCAAAGTCCTGGTCACTCCTTCCCACTTTGGTGCCATCTGCAGCACCCAGCTATTTAAATGGCCACGTGTACACAATCATTTCTAACCCCCCACACAATGTAAATGCTCTGAGTGGGGGCATGGGAACAGCCCCTCAGAAAAACCTAAATGAGAAGGATCACTTGGAAAAGGACGGTGAATCTGATGACTTGAACATACAGGGCCAAATCCCTCCTTGGTGCATCTCTTGTGCCTTCAGCGCAGCTAAACCTAGGGAAGAATTGTCCCTTTCCCTGGAATTGAAAATATTCAAAACTGTGCACAGCAGCTTGGCAGCACCAGTGTCCTTCATCTCCATGGCACCTGCACAGCGGAGCGTCCACACAATAGTTATCATTGATAGGGAACCTTCTGAAGAGTTGACCGAGGTGCTGTCAAACTTTCAGCAGTTCAGAGGTTTGTCTCAGCTGCCTGGGTTTGGAAATGTTAAAAAAAAAAGAAGAAGCTCTTTCTCCCTTTTGAGATTTCAGTCACTTGCCAGTTGTTTTCAGATTCCAATTTCTGAGACTGGAGCCTCTCCCTCAGTGTTTCAATGCCTCTAACTCCTGGTCAGAACTAATTAATAGAAAAACAACAAGGGAAGAAAGAAGCGAGCTGAACTTTACCCGAGTCTCCAAAACCAGGTTTGGTTCGTTGATTGCTTTGGGGATGAAGAGTTGTGTTTGTTTTTATTTTATCCAAATTGCTTTTCCCATCTGTAGTAATAGCCACCTGTCCCAAACCTGGACTTTAGCATCCAAAATCTGGTCCTGTCCCAAACCTGGACTTTTGCGTCCAAAATCTGGGGGCGGACCTGAAACTCCCCCAAGCTCACTACCAGCTTGGATATTCTCGCTGCCACCAACTAGGACTATTGGGGGTCCTAGTATGCCCCCCGAGTCACCCCAACTGTCCCCTGGGGGACCCCCAAGACCCAGAGCCCTGGGTCTCCCTCTCTACTTCTCTCCCAGCTTCCCCCCTTTCCTGGGTTAGCGGCTTGCAATGCTATGCTCACTCCTTGATACAACGGAGAAGCAATCTAGCTTCCCCGAGGCTAGGTATTTACCTAGTCAGTTCACACAAGAAATTCCCCCTCTTCTTTGTCTATAGCCTTTCCCGCCCCTAGGGACAATAGGGAGGTGAGCACCGAGTTGGGCTTTCCCTCCCCTCTGCCTCTCTAGAAAGAAATTTTCACAGGTTAAAAAGAAAACTTTATCGAAAAAAGAAAAAAATTATAAACAATAATTTTGCATTAAGAAACTCAATACGGCTTAGAAAAATATGGAAGAAACGTCTGATTTAAAAGATTAGCCGATTAACCAGTCCAACAAAATCCACATACATTAAATACAAACACAAAGCTCATATAGCGAATTGATTTTGCTTCCTTGGTACTCACAGATGTGTAGGGAGGAACTTGGAGATAAGATGCAGTAGGAGAAGCTTGTTAACTCACAGCCAAGAAAACAACAAAGACACAGCCATCCACTCTATTCGTACAACACAAAGCTCCTATAGCCGATTGCTTTGGGTTCCGTTTGTATTACAGGACTTGGCTCTCATATTTGAAATAAGATGGACCCGTTAAGGAGGAACCTTGTTTACTCACAGCTCCGAGAAAACACAAAAGACCCGAGTATTACAAATTTCCCGCCCCTGCTTTAAACAATCCAGTTCTCTGATTGGTCCTCTGGTTCAGGTTTTTGGTTCCCCTTTACGGCAAAAGAAAATTAACCCTACTTTACTATCTACTATATGACACACCCCCCAAATCACCGACAGTAGAAGTTTTCATGGAGGTGATTTATCTACCTAGAAACTTTAAACTCAACAGAGGAATCAACACTGCACATTACAAATAAAAGCTGCAAAGTACAAGGACTTTCAACATCTTTAAGGAAAATTTAACCAGTGTATCTTCCGGACAACTCTCACGGGGGGAGAGTGCATCAGCTACTTTGTTAAGAAGGCTGTGAAATGTGTCGAATTTCAATCAAAGTCTTGGTAGCTAGACTCCAAACAAAAGAAGTTTTGTTAGTTGCCTTTGCCTGTTATTGAAGCCACTTAGCGCAGCATGGGTCGTTTGTAGCTGGAACCGCCGTCCCCAACCATATGGACGGTAGCTTTTCACTGACTGACCAGTATCGGAGGGGCCACCGCACCCTGGCGAACATGTCTGTTAGGTCCTGGTACGCTGCTGTAGCTGTGGTGTTACCTAGAGCATTGCTTCTGGCCATCGGTAGGCAAAGTTCCACGACAAATCTTTTCCATTACTGCTTTTCCCGGGTGTCTTTCTCGGAAAGGACCAGAATATCCACAGCTACTTGCTTGAAATGGGACCTCAATTATGGGAGTGGCTGGAGAGGTCTGGACCAGATCTTGAGGCTTTTATCACTGTTTGGGCACACCTCACAAGACTGGACTACTGGGCAACTTCCTTGCCCATCCCTCCAGTAGAAGGATCTCCCCAACCTGTCTTTGGTTCTGGTCCACCCCAGCATGACCACTGGTGATGATCATGGGCTAAGCTTAAGAGGCTTCCCCGATATTTGTGGGACAACCACCAACCATTGGCACGGCTGCCATTCTTCCGTTGACTCCATTTCAGGAAGAATTTCCTTGTATAAAATCCTGTCTATAACAAACCGGGATCGTCAGAAGAGCTTGAGAGGCGGGGGGTTGCTCCCGTTGCCGCCACCCAAGCTTTCCTGAAGGCTGACATCTGCTTCCTGCTCGTCTGGAACTTTCACGTTGAGCTGGACCCAGCTTTATCTCCGACTGGACTTGGCTTGTCCCTCTGAATGAATGTTAGATGATGGGGTTGTTCTCTGTCGGTGGTGCACCGCTCATCTGCTGGTGCACCTGGGTGGTTTACTTTCAGGCCTGCTGAGCCTCTTTTGGTTGGTTGGTTGTTGCTTCTGCCCAGTTTCAGGCTCGTGGTCTTCGGCGTTGGGATTGAAGAGGTGCTGCACTGCTTGTGCTGTGCGGTTGCTGTTCCAGTTCCGCGTCTGGACTGAGAGGTGCTGTGGCTGGTCAGCCTTGACATGGGATCCGGATTCCCACACCTCAGTCTGGGTGTACTGAGAGAGACAGACAGGTTGTCTGTGTCCTCACCTGCTTTGTAATTGGGGAATTCCTGTGTGGGGGTGAACCACAACTGGCGCCGGAAGGGTTAGGAGTGTTGGAGCATTTTTCTGCCCGTGCCATCTCCAGTCATGCTTTCCTCTGTTTGTCCCTCTCTCACTTCTCGTCTGGTAGGCTGCCTTCGCTTGTTGTTTTATTTGGTGCGGCCTGCTGGTCGTTCTTGAAGTTTCTCGTGTCTGCCTTTCTTGGCTTCTTGTTTCTTCTTGTGAGTTGCATCCAGGGCATTCTTGTTTGGCCTTAATTAGTTCAGCTGTCTTCATGTTGTTTTCGTTGTCTAAGGGCTTGTTGCCCGGCTCTTTCTTTTTTCTGCTCTTCTGGAACCCATTGTTTATGTTTCTTGTGTGGGTTGCCCTTGGTGTTTGTTGTCTGAATTGCTGCTTCTGCTCTTGAGATTTGCCTAGCAAACTGCTTTGACTTGCCTCTAGCTCTGTTTGATAGGCAATTGACCCAAACAAAGCTACTGTATTCGCACAGTGCGCTTACCTGTGTGCGTTTGCTGGCTGGGTATTAAGTTCCAATTGTTTACAAAAGTCTGTAATGGTCTCTTAATGACTCTGCAAAAATGTAAGCTGCTTACAGCAAGCAGAAAAAATTGGCAAGCTTGCTACAGCAAGCAGAAAATTTTTTTTTCTCTCTAGCACTTTTTTAAAACCGAACCCCTTCCTCACTGCCTCTGTGTGTGATTGCTAGCAAGCACTGTGAAGGGAATGCTTTGTTTACCCCATTAGCCTTAATGCGCTGTGTGAATGAGCCTACTAGAACATGCGAACTGCTGAATAGGCAGGGCGAAAAAAAAATTTCTCTGTCTGACTTTTAAACCCAAATTCCCGTCTCACTGCTAATCCCTAGCAGGAAAAAAAGGATTAATGAGCTTTGGCTTCTGTCTTTATATCCCAATACCGCTGCCTCCATGTCGTAATGCCACCTTTGTTCCCAAACCTGGACTTTACGTCCAAAATCTGGTCCTGTCCCAAACCTGGACTTTTGCGTCCAAAATCTGAGGGCTTACCTTTGAAACTCCCCCAAGCTCACTTACCAGCTTGGATATTCTCGCTGCCACCAACTAGACTATTTTGGGTCTCCTAGTATGCCCCGAGTCACCCCAACTGTCCCGCTGGGTGACCCCAAGACCAGAGCCCTGGGGTCTCCCTCTCTTCTTCTCTTCCAGCTTCCCCCTCTTTCTGGGTTAGCGGGTGGCAATGCTGAATGCTTCACTCCTTTGAATTACAACCCGGAGAAGCAATCTAGTTCCCTGAGGCTAGGTATTTACCTCCGTCAGTTCAACAAGAAATTCCCCCTCCGTTGTTTCGGGTCCTATAGCCTTTCCCGCCCTGGGACAATAGGGAGGTTGAGGACACCCGAGTTTGGGCTTTTCCCTCCCCTCTGCCTCTCTAGAAAAGAAACTTTCCACAAGGTTTTAAAAAAACTTTATAGAAAAAAAGAAGAAAATATAACAATATCTTCATTAAGAAACTCAATACAGCTTCTTGTTATAATGAAAATATGAAGACAACAGTGCTGATTTAAAAGATAGCCCGATTAACCAGTCCAACAAATCCAAATAATGTTATACAACACAAAAGCTCATCTAGGCCGAATTACTTTCTTCCTTGGTACTCACAATGGTGTAGGAGAAACTTTGGAGATAAGATGCAGTTAGGAGGAAAGCTTGTTAACTCACACGCCAAGGAAAACAACAAAGCACACGCCTCCACATCATATTCGTACAACACAACAGCTCCTCATAGTTCCGCAATTGCCTTTGGGTTCCTCTTGTTACTCACAGACTTTTGTACCTCAATATTGAAATAAGATGAGTGTAGAGGAAACCTTGTTTTACTCTACCAGCCGAGAAACAACAAAAAGACCCCGAGTCTACAATTCCCGCCCCTGACTTTAAACAATCCAGTTCTCTGATTGGTCCTCTGGTCAGGTGTTTGGTTCCCCTTTACAGGCAAAAGAAACTTAACCCTTACCTTACCTATCTACTTATGACACCATCTCAAATATTTATACCACAGAACAATGTTCGGGGATTTGATCTGATTCATTTTATTTGCCATTTTAGAATAAATCCTTTATTACTGAAAGGTCACCCTTTGTCTCATCTACAGGAACAGTACCAGTACCACAAACATAGAGACACAGAGGGATCTATGGCCTCACCTCCTTCAGTGTTAACAGAACTGCTGGAAACGACTAAATAGCAGGCAGACAATACAGGTGGAGAGTAACCTTCCTCTCTGGTCTTCTGACAGAATAGTTTCAATCTGAGGGGTATCACTTGTGAGATACTGTAGTTAAAGGTATGAAAATCAGGACACTGGTAGGTGAGATGCCAGGGAAGTTGGGTTTTCAAGTTTCAAAGATGCTATTATTCCACACTACATCTTCATAATGGTAGTGTCCTGGCAGACCACCCCCCAAGAGCACTTGGAGGGCAAGCTGCTCTCCTAACACAACTGCATTTTGATTAAAATGGGCAAGTCTGTGTTTGTGAAATGTCATTTCAGAGTTTTGCAGAGAGGAAGGTGCCAATTGGGCTGTGCTCTGAGTTGCCACCAGTGCAGGTCTTGTCCTGGCGTCTATGTCAAAGAGCAGGTCATTAAGCAGCTGCCTATCTCAGAGGAGGAACGGCCGGGGCTGATGGTAGCCATCTCCATCAGTTAGATTTTTTGTTTCTAAATATCCTGTCTCTATGCCTGATGATCACATGAACAAAAAAATGGAATGGATGATTTGGGACTTGATTATTAAAGAATTAAAAGAAAGTAATATAATTAGTGGCAATCAACATGGGTTTATGGAAAAAAGATCTTGTCTAACTATTTTGATAATTTTTTTTGATGAGCTTACAAGCATTGTTGGTAAAGATAATTGTGTTGATTTAATATTCTTAGACTTCTATAAGGCATTTGACCTGGGACTGCACAAAACTTTGATTAAAAAATTAGATCAATTCAAAATCATTGCATCACACTAAATGGATTAAAAACTGGCTAGCAATGGGTCTCACTGTGCAATTGCAAACAAGGAATCATCATCAAGTGGGTCTGTTTCTAGTGGGGACCTGCATAGATTGGCTCTTGACCCTACGCTATTTAACAGTTTATTAGTAATGTGGAAGAAAACCTAAAATCATCACAGGTGAAGTTTGCACATAACACCAGAGGCTGGGGGAGAGCTAAATAATGAAGAGGACAGTTCACTGACAGAGATATCTGGGCTGGTAAACTGGGCACAAGCGAGCAATATATGTGTCAGCAGGGCCAAATATCAAGGAACAAAGACTGCAGGCCATCCAGGGCTACCAACAGCAGGTTTGGGCCCCGGTGAAAATATTTTTTCAGGCCTCTCAGCAAGGAAGGACCGGCTAAACAGGGCCGACGAAGCTGGGGAAGTCAGGCCCCAGGCCCCCTTCCAGACCGCCAAGCCCTGGTAATTTGTACCAGCTTTTCCCCCGCACCCTCTCGTTGGCCCTGAGGCCATCTTACAGGATGGGGAACGCTATCTTCGGAAGCAGTGACTATAAAAAAGACTTGGATGGCTGGGTGAATAATCAGCTGAACATGAGGTCCCAGCGCGAATATGTGGCCAAAAGGGCTGATGTGATCCTTGGATGTATAAACAGGGAGATCTTGAGTAAAAAGAACAGGAGTACTTGTGGCACCTTAGACACTAACAAATTTATTTGAGCAAAAGCTTTTGTGGGCTAAAACTCAGTTCATCGGATGCATGCGGTGGAAAATACAGTCTGCACAAGTTTTTTCATGAAGTTGATGGATTTCCACTTCATACGGCTAAATGCAGTGCCTATAGTACCTCTGTTTCTCCTCCGTTTTGTCTGTTACTCCCTCCACCATTGCTAGCTGTAGTAACACTGGGCGAAAAGGCACCAAGCTACATGTACATCTTGACTTCAAGCATAGTGACAAGCTGCTATTAAAGCCTTCTGGGGGAGGGTTCTCCATTGAAGGCTGGCTTGCTGTACATTTGCTTTGCTTTTTGCAGCTTCTTTAAATAGAATCTTAGCAAACTGTAACTACCAATTCAGGTTTGCTCTTTGGCTGGCTGTAGTATGGTGCTTCTGTGATCTGACTGAATTCCCAATCCCAGGTAACCTTCCCAAGTTCTCTACGAGTCAGCTGGGGTCTGTTGTCTGAAACGACACAGTTTGGGATATTGGGCTGCTGGAAGGGTTCAGTGCTTCATCTGTGCTGGTTACTGTGGTAGTGTCTGACAGTTCAGCTAGGTCCCAGAAGTCTACGATCATGAGGTACTTTGTTGTGAAAAGACCTAGTCCTACTTTGCCCCACAGTCTCTTGGGGATCCTGTGTCTTTTCACTGTCTCCTTTTGCTGTGTAGTCTGCATTTCCCATGTGTTTTACCAGCTTACCAGGTCTCTGATATCCTTGGTCATGTTTTGCCAATGTACAGATTCTCTAGCATTCTGGAGACAGGCTTCTATTCCAGAATGGCTCCAAGGTATGCTTGTCAGAATTTCTGTTCCCAGTGATCTGGGTTTTATGGTTAACTATATATATAGATGATGCTATCTTGCACACTCATCTCATCTCAATAGTTCCTGTATTCTTGGGTGGCAGGTGAGACTTCTCCACTGCTGTCTGGCCTTTCTGATAGAATGGTGGATGTGAATCTCAAATACTCTCAAGCCCCTGCCTTAAAACTGGCACATTCCTGGCTTGGCTGATGCTTTCTATCAAGTAGAGGATCTCTTATTCCTGTTCAGTTTCTCTGTTTTCACAGGGTCAGAAGCCAGCTGTGTACATTTCAGTCCGTTCCTTATATTGTACATCTGAAGTTGCAAAGAGTCCTGTGGCACCTTATAGACTAACAGATGTTTTGGAGCATGAGCTTTCGTGGGTGAACACCCACTTCGTCGGATGCACCCACCCATGAAAGCTCATGCTCCAAAATGTCTGTTAGTCTGTAAGATGTCACAGGACTCTTTGTTGCTTTTACAGATCCAGACTAACACAGCTACCCCTCTGATACATCTAAAGTTGTAACACTGCATTTTCAGTAGTCTACATAGAAGGCGTTTTGGGGACACTAGCAGTGGCTTTTTAAAAATGCTCTTTAGTGGTTTATGGTCCCTTTCAACCCGGGTGGTTCCCATCCTTGAATATACCAATCGAACTTTTCACACATGAACGCTATTGCCAGACATTCCTCATCAGTTTGGATGTATGCTTGTTCCACTGGCAATAGAGATCTAGATGTGAAAGCTAGCGTCTATCTCTTCTGTAGGAAAGATGGCCCAAGCCCCATCTCGCTATATGGTTGCCTCTTTGTTTGCACTGTAGTTTTTCAGGCTGGGATAGTTCATCACCATCTTCTTGATACATGTGATGACGGCTGCATCATGTTGAGGGAACAATGGCCATACTGCATCTTTGTCCAGTAGTTACCTCAGGGGCTCACACACCCTTCAGAGGCTTGGAAGAAATGGTGTCAGAAAGGTCTCTGAACAGACTTAATATGTGGCCATCTGCTGTATTGCTCTTCCTCTCTTGGGGTCAGGTTGTTATCCTGGGCAGCAGGGCAGCATGTGTTCCATGTATGGTGCTGTAGTCACTTGCAATTTCATTTTGGTTTTATTTAATTTTAGATTTACTTCCTTAGCTCTCTCCAGCGGACAGATGAGGTTGTGGTTGGGATTTGGGATCTGCCACAGCTTCCATCCTGCTGACTCATGTCATTTCCTTCTCTTGGATATGGCTGAGGAGGTCTTTGTAGCCTCGTACATTCACTGCCTATTTGGCCGTTTCCAGTTTGTGTGCTGCTGCTTTGTCTTGGCATCGGGTGGTAGGCTGAGCTTTCCAAACCATTTATTTTTGCTGTTTTGCTCCACATTAATGTCATATACAGGCAAACAGTTCATCCTCCAAGTCTCAAAGTGGTATATTTTTTCTTGTCTGCAAGCTTTGACATAAAAACATAAGAACGGCTGTACCGGGTCAGACCAAATGTCCATCTAGCCTAGTATCCTGTCTATCAACAGTGGCCAATGCCAGGTGCCCCAGAGAGAGTGGACCTAACAGGTAATGATCAAGTGATCTCTCTCCTGCCATCTATCTCCATCCTCTGACAAACAGAGGCTAGGGACACCATTCCTTACCCATCCTGGCTAATAGCCATTAACGGACTTAACCTCCATGAATTTATCCAGTTCTCATTTAAAAGCTGTTATAGTCCTAGCCTTCACAACCTCCTCCAGTAAGGAGTTCCACAAGTTGACTGTGCACTGCGTGAAGAAGAACGTCCTTTTATTTGTTTTAAACCTGCTGCCTATTAATTTCATTTGATGACCCCTAGCTCTTGTATTATGGGAACAAGTAAATAACTTTTTCTTATTTACTTTCTCCACATCACTCATGATTTTATATACCTTTATCATATCCCCTTAGTCTCCTCTTTTCCCAAGCTGAAGAGGCCTAGCCTCTTTAATCTTTCCTCATATGGGACCCACTCCAAACCCCTAATCATTTTAGTTGCCCTTCTCTGAACCTTTTCTAGTGCCAGTATATCTTTTCTGAGATGAGGAGACCACATCTGTACGCAGTATTCGAGATGTGGGAGTACCATCGGTTTATATAAGGCAATAATATATTCTCAGTCATATTCTTTATCCCCTTTTTAATGATTCCTAACATCCTGTTTGCTTTTTTGACCGCCTCTGCACACTGCGTGGACGTCTTCAGAGAACTATCCACGAGGACTCCAAGATCTTTTTCCTGACTTCTTGTAGCTAAATTAGCCCCCATCAGACTTTTCTTGCCACAATTATTGGAGATATCCTGATATGCACAGCATTTTCCATTGTCACGGTTTTCTCCACAGCACCCACAGATATTCCTCTGTATTTTATCTTCTCTGCTTTGTATTTTTGTCTTTTACTTTTACACAGATTTTGGTGTAATTTTCCTTATATTTTCATGCTTCCTGTTTGCTACTTGGGGAATTATCTCTGTATCCCAGTTATGTTCTGCATTTAGCTGTGAACTTGTTTATTAGCTTTTCATATGGCTCTAGCTCTTGGTATAGTTGGTGTGGGCTCCCTGTGAATTCTCATTTGTGCTTCTGCATCTTTTGTTCCTCGAACTAATTTATCACTAATTAGCTAATCTTTAAGGTTTGATAATCACACGAGCCAGCCCTTTTGTGCAGTCTGGCAGCATACTGAGCTATGATGTTGGCAGATCCTTAATGACTTTTATTGAAAAGATACCTTTTTATACAACAGTTTTTGTGGGATGCAAATGCTTTTGGAGTGTTTACATGGGTCCTGCAGTCTGCTGCTGACATAGCCAGATGCAACTGGAGCTTGTGGCAGGCTTTACTCATTACAAGTAATAGCATCATTGTTTTTATTTTGTTTTTCTATTTCAAGCCCCATTGTAATTTCATAGTTTTCCCATTGTGGTCCAGTTGCTAAACATGTTCCCTTGCATGTCCATCTGCTCAGGGACAGAAATCTGGTCTGCTGCCAGGATTGCTGTTTGCACTTTGTTTGTAGTTTGTCTGTTTTTGCAAGTGTCCTAATTTCAGTCTCACTTCTGACACCGTAGACCATGTTCGAGCAGAAGAGACAGAGCAACATGCAGGCTTTATTCCTTCCTCTACATGGCTCTCATCCAACACTGCCTGCAAGTTGAGTTCTCTAAGTGTGCTCTAGCATCCCCTATTGGGAAACTAGTGTGACATGAAAAACAATGCTACCCTCTGGGACATCAGAGAAGACTTTAAACTCCATTGAAACAGCAGCTCATAGGAAGAGGTTTGAAAAATCGATACTGTACTCAGGAAGATCATAAAGAGAAGTCTTTCAAAATGGGCTGCATAAAAGCAGCCCCTTCGATCTGTGCCACTGTCAGACAGGGCAGGAGAGGCTGTTTCCCTGCTTGCATGAGAGATAAACCATATACTAGAGAGATGGAACTGAGCCTCAGGTGAAGTGTTCGGGTGTGATAGGGCTAAGGGAAGAGTCTGGTATTGAGGAAAAAGGGAACAGAAACAGGATACGGAATGTTGGATGTTGAACATGACCCCCAACCATGGGCTTGTCAAACCACTTAACCACATCTCAGCATCCAAGCTGAGCTCCAGATCTTAGCCCCAACTTAATGGGGACTGGGAGATCCAGACACTGCCTCCTTAGATTGTCTCTGCACAAAACATGATGGCTTCTCATATGCCATGCATCTTCCACCAGTCATGGGAAATTTGGTGGCAACTCAAAGATAGAAAGGGAAACAGATCTAGTTCTGGCAGAAGAAATGATTCTGTCATGTAAAAACATTGGTCTGACAACCAGACTCTCTTTCTCCCTTCTGAAATATGCAAGAGTGGTTCACCAATGTAAAATTATATCACCTGCTTTTAAAAATAGATCTGTTCTATTAATGTATTGATCCATCTGCAGCATAGCTCAGCCACAGCAGCAGGTGATTTTATTAGCATGGTTTGAAAGGTTTTTGCATTCGGGTCAAATTCTGCTCATAGAGAATTGTGAGCGATGACACGTGAATTATTCAAATGTGCTTAGCATTGGACTGATTTTGCTCCCATTGACATCAGTGGTAAATCTCCCATTGATTTCAGTGGGACAGGTAGGCCAATCTTGAGAACCTCTGAAAATTCCACCCAAAAGCTTCTATAGTTTCTTTTTGCACGAGTGTTTTTACAGAGCTGCTCAAATAATGACAGTTTTTCAGAACTAACATATCTGACAATGAATACAAGGGCAAAACTCAGTAGGAAAATTGGTGACAAAGAATAATTTGAGCAGTGTTAGGGTTGTAATGTAAAAAAGGAGCTCACTTGTTGTAGCAACCAGCATGGAACTAAGAGGAAGGAGCACAGGTTGCAGGAGGGAAGAGTATGGAGGGGCACCAGAAAGCTAGTCTGTGTGCATATGGCTGGAATGCTTGCTGCAGTTGCAGACCCTCTGTAAACAGTTCTCTGAATAAACAGCCAGTTTAGTTTTAGAAACAGGGAGGCCTCTCATGATATTACCCAATGCACAGTATGCAAAACACTCATCGTGGGACTGATTCAAAGATATTTAAGTCCATTAAAAGACTCCCATTGGCTTTAGGTGGTTTTGGCTCAGGCCCTAGCAGGATTTCTCAGCCCTTTACAGTTCTAGCAACAAGCTGCCATGGGATGGGAAAACTCTTAACAGTGCAAAAATGTATTTATATTTTATCTCCAATGGCCAACTTCAGCTCAGATGTTGACAGCATAAACAACCTCCTTGATTCCATCTGTGATATTCACTGCCATGGAAGTATTATGTTGTTGGGTAACATCAGAAAGTGGCGAAGTCAAGTCTCATTAAGAAAGAAATTTGATCTTGATTGCATTGGGTTTATCTGTGTGACCAATAAAACATCTAGAATCAGTGCCAACATCCACAACAATACTCTGAAATTTTGTAATACCCAAATTATTATATCATGTGGAAAAGCATTAAATTATGCAAGTGTTCTGCAAGCTATATGGAAATCAGCCATGGATTAGATTTCAGAAGGCTCATAAAAAGAGTCGTGTGAGAACATTAACTTTGAAATATTTTATAACCAAGCAAGCCATTAACAGTCTTGAAGTAATCATTGGCTGGTGTAGCAGTGCCAGTATGCTTGGCATTTTTTATGGGGTGAAACCTTTAAAATAGTCTAATAAATACATCACTCTAAAAATATTCTCAGATCACTGCTGCTGCAAGGCCTCATTCTGTTTCTAAGAACTGCTTGGATTCCATGCTATGAAAATTACATGTTTTTTTTTTACTATACCTGGTTATTTCTGGTGAAATTTACTCTAATGGTGAATCCCCACAGCTCCCTCCCCTGCCAGCTCTTGGCAGCAGCCTCCCTTGAGACCACCTGCCAGGTGGGGGTGGGTGTTGGTGCTGGTGCTTTGGAGTCTCCACTGACCCACAGGCACTGCAGTGCCCAGCCAGGCCCCTCACCTGAGCTCCTGTGCAAGGGGCAAATCAGAGATACTGCCTCTTCCCACCTGGGCCAAGCTGGTCCCTGAGACTGGAAGCACTTCCACTGCCTGCAGCGAGAAGCCAGGCCTCTCGGCCCTGCCCTGTGATAGGGGATGGGAGAAGGTGCTTTAGGGCCACATCATGTGCTTGCTGGGGCTGCAGAGAGGAGATGTGAGCGGCACAGTTCTGTCCTGCTCAGTAGACACAAGATTGCTGCGTGCTTGTGTGTATGCACCATTCACGGGGGGGTGGGGGGGTGGCTCCCTAAACCCCAACAGAATGTCATTGCAAATACATGGAGTTCAGCCATTCAGTATCGGGGCACAGCAGAGTGGAGAGAGCCTGGCTCTGAGGCCAGCAATACTGCTGCTCTGCTTGCGGAGCGTCTCTTGGAGATGGGCCTGGGCCCTGGGCTCCAATACATTGACTTACCCATGGAGCGTTGGTGTACAAATAACCCACGGTGAGGCCTGCGGTGAACCGGCGTGCTCCCCTTCCCTGAGTGGCCCCCACATTGTAACAACTGGGCCTTACACATTTACCCTAACAGTGAACGCAGCTGTGGGAAGTGAGTGAAAGTTCACCAACCGTTACCATGAACATTGATAGAAGGAGTATGAAAAAGGAGGCAGAAAGACTGCTTCGTCCAAACAACAAGGGCTAAAGAGGCAACCTCAGGGTGTAGGATCCTGACTGATGAACAAAAGGAAGCTAGAATTGGAGAACAACAGACCAAAATTGGTGTGTCGGAAAGTAGGCCAAACTTGGGACTGCAATAATGAAGGAAGTGGGGCTGTTCCACCACCACCCTGCTTTTTGGCGCTACACAAAGAGTGATTTTGGCACGGGGTGGAGGTGGTGGGGTATGGACTCTGGGATTCTCTGGGCCAAGGCTGCCGGGCCTCAGCTTTGTTCCAGAGACCCTGTCATTCACTGGTGATCCTTGATCATCGGGATATTCAGACCAGCACAGCAGTGAGGGCATGTGACCAGAGAGACTCCCCCCGCTCAAGGTGATACGGGTGAGATGATGCTTTGGCATCTCTCCTTCAGCTGTCCCTTTCCATCCGCTGCTGTCTTCCTCCTGTTCCCCACCCCCTTCTCTTGGCTTTTTCACCTGATCCTGAGACCAGCTGCACCACGTGGGACCAGCCCAATGAGCTGAGATGGCACACCCAGCTCTGCTCAGCCGGAGAGGGCCTCATGAAGGATGGGGACCTGGCCAGGCAAGCCAGCTGGTGTCCCAGACTGCAGAGGTGAGCCAGAACCAAGAGCAAAAGCTGTCATGGCCACCTGCCAGCCTGGAGCATCTATCTGTGACTGACCAGCAGCCTTGTGGCCTGAGTACATCACCAAGAGCCGTATTTCCCCACCTTTACTGCCCTGGCTCTTCTCTCCCTTTGGGGCTGCCTGGCTTATCAAAAGCAGGGAGACTAACCAGGGAAAGTCACAGGCTTTGATCTCATTTTGCAGAAACATTCAGTTTCCAGTTCAAGATGCTTCATGTTTTGTTTTTGAGGCTCTCTCTCGCGTGTATCCTGGCTAATAAACCTGCCAATGTGACATGAATTTTCCTGGTGTGTTTGCCCCTTTTACATTTTTATTTTTCATTTTTTTGCTTGGGGCGGCATTGCTGGGAGCCGGCCCCGGCACAACCACTTGCTCTGTCAGTGCGTGAGCCCGGAGCCATGCTCCCTGTCCAGCACCGGCGGTGCCCTGCACAGCCCACTCAGGGAAATGCCGCGCTGCCCCGGGGACACTCGGAGTGACAGCGGCAGCAGGACCCCTCCTCCCTCCCTGCATCCCGGGCCCCACTTCCCTCCCTCCCTGGCGCCTCACACATTCCGGGAGCCCCTCTCACCTGAGCCCAGGCTGTGGCAGTGGCGAGAGGGGCTCCCAGAGTCAGGGCCACCTGGGGGGGGGGCAATTTTCCCAGGCCCCGCGGGGGCCCCATGAGTATGTCGGAGGTTCCCCCCGCCTCAGTCTTCCCCCAACCCCCTGTGTCTCAGCTGGTAAGGGGGCAGGGCTGCAAGCTGCAGCCGAGGGGCAGGAACTCAGGCCCTGCTGGAGACACCACGCCGCTGCAGCGCTGTCCGGGAGAGGGGGCCGACCCGACCTCATCCCCCACATCCCTGACCCCAGCTCTGAGCCCAGCCCCTCTGAGCCAGACATCCCCCGACCCCATCCCCCGCAGCCCTGACCCCCAGCTCCTCTGAGCCGGCCACACCCCGACCCCATCCCCATCCCCCTCAGCCCTGACCCCAGCTCTGAGCCCAGCCCCTCTGAGCCAGACATCCCCCGACCCCATCCCCCGCAGCCCTGACCCCCAGCTCCTCTGAGCCGGCCACCCCCCTGACCCCATCCCCCACAGCCCTGACCCCCAGCTCCTCTGAGCCGGCCACCCCCCTGGACCCCATCCCCCAACAGCCCTGACCCCCAGCTCCTCGACCGCCACCCCACCCTGACCGCCAACCCCCGCAGCCCTGACGCCCCACTCCCTGCTGAGCCGGCCCCACCCGCCCTGACCTCCATCCACCATCCACCTCAGCCTGACCTCCCAGCTCTGAGCCCAGCCTCTCTGAGGCCAGACATCACCCGACCTCCATCCCGCAGCCCTGACCCTCACTCGACCGGCAACCCCCCTGACCCCATCCCCACGCCCTGACCCCAGCTCCTCATGAGCGGCCACCCCTCCTGACCCATCCCCACAGCCCTGACCCCCAGCTCCTCTGAGCCGGCCACCCCCCCGACCCCATCCCCATCCCCCTCAGCCCCTGACCCCCAGCTCTGAGCCCCAGCCCCTCTGAAGGCCACACATCCCCCGACCCCAATCCCCGCAGCCGCGACCTGGCCCCCCTCCTCTGAGCCGTGCCCACCCCCGACCCATCCCCATCCCCTCAGCCCTGCCCCAGCTCTGAGCCCACCCTCTGAGCCAGACATCCCCCGACCCCATCCCCCCGCAGCCCTGACCCCCAGCTCCTCTGAGCCGCCCACCCCCTGACCCCATCCCCCACAGCCCTGACCCCCAGCTCTCTGAGCCAGCCACCCCCCTGACCCCCCCCCCACAGCCACACCCCCAGCTCCTCCGAGCCGGCCACACCCCGACCCATCACCCATCCCCCTCAGCCTGACCACCAGCTCTGAGCCCAGCCCCTCTGAGCCAGACATACCCCCGACCCCATCCCCCGCAGCCCTGACCCCCAGCTCCCTGAAGCCGGCCACCCCCTGACCCCGTCCCACCCCTCAGCCCTGACCCCCAACTCTGAGCCCAGCCCTCTGAGCCGGGCACCCCCCGACCCCATCCCCTACAGCCCTGACCGCCACCTTCGACCGGGCACCCCCTGAACCCATCCCGCCCCCTAGTCCTGACCCCCAGCTCTGAGCCCTGCCCTTCTGAGCCAGACATCCCCGACCCACCCCCGCAGCCCTTGACCCCAGCCCTCTCGAGCCGGCACCCCCGACCACCTCCACATCCCTTGCAGCCCTGACCCCCAGCTCTGAGGAAAACCCAAAAGGCCCCCTTTTTACTGAGCCGGGGCACCCCCGACCCACCCGCCCCCCTTATCCTAACCCCAGTCGAGCCCTGCCCTTCTACTGGGCACCCCCGCAACCCCATCCCCCTACAGAGCCCTGAACCTCATCTCTGACGGACCAGCCCTCTGAGCGGCCACACCACCGACCCATCTCCCATCTCCCTCTAGCCCTGACCCCGCTCAGAGCGCAGTCCCTTCTGAGCCAGACATCCCCGACCCCAGCCTCACCCGCAGCCCTGACCCCCACCCCTCTGAGCCGGCACCCCCCCGAACCTTATCCCATTCCCCCCTCGGACTGACCCCTCAGCTCCTACCCAAGGGAACCCTCTGGCCAGGCACACCCACCGACCACATCCCCCCCACCCCCCAACCCCCGAGCCCTGAGCCTAGGCCCTCTGAGCAGGAACACTCCTCTGACTCCATTCCCCACTCCCGGCCCCCACGCTCTGAGCCTGCACTTCAGAGCACGGCCACCCCCACACCTCATCCCCTACAGCCTGACCTCCAGCCTCGAGACCCAGCCCCTATGCAGCCGGACACCACCTGACCCCCATCCCCATCCCCCCCAGACTCTGACCCAGCCCTCTGAGCCAGGCACCCCCCCCGACCACATCCCCGCCCTGACCCCCAGCTCTGTAGCCCAGCCCATCTGAGCGGGCACCCAACCCAACTCCATCCCCACAGCCAGACCCCCCAGCTCCAGCCCAGCCCTGCTGAGTTGGCAACCCCCCCGACCCTATCCCCTCATCTTCCTACCTAGCTCCGAGCCGCAGCCCACTTCCTGTAGCTGGGCACCCTTGACTCCTATTCCCACAAAGCCAGACGCCGTCAGCTCCGAGGCCAGCCCAAGCTGAACGGGCACCCCCCGAGCGCGCCATCCCCAGACACGAGCCACTCGATTCCCAGCCCGAGCCCAGCCCTTCTGAGCCGACGACAACCCAGCTAACTCCCTTCCCCACAGCTCCTGAACCGCCTACGCCCCAACCCAGATCCCCTCCTGAGCTGGGTCGCCCACCAACATCCCCTCCAGGCCTTATCTGCCGCAAGCTCTCAGCCCAGTCCCCTGCTGAGCCGGACACCCAGTCGACTCCCTTCCACTGCCCTGACCCCGTACCCGACCCCGCCCCATCTCGAGCGGGCCTCTCCGCACCCAAACATCCCCTCTCATCTCTCATACCCAGCCCCTCTGAGCATGGCACCCCCTGACTCCTTCCCATTAATCCCCGACTCCCAGCCTTCCGCGCCAACACCCTCTGCATGCTTGGCACCCCCCACCCTCTCGCCCCACAGCCCAGACCCCCAGCCTCCCACGCCACACCCGGCCCCACGAGCTGGAACCCCCCAACCTCATTCCCGATACAGTCCTGACCCCCACTCAGCGACCCAGGCCTCCTCCCTAGCCGGACACCCCCGCCTGGACCCTTCGCCCAGCACGCCCTCTGACCCCCAGCTCGCAGTCCAGCCCTCTGAGCCTGGGCACCACCCCGCCAAACGCCCATTGCCCCACAGCCACTGACCCGCCAGCTCCTCTGAGCTGGCCAACCCCCGACCCGGATCCCCATCCCCCTTCAGGCCTGACCCCCAAGCTCTGAGCCCCAAGCCCTCCCTCTGAGCAGGCACCCCCAGCCGCCCTTTCGCCCCCGACAGCCCTGAGGGCGCGGCGCACCCTTTGAGCGCCACCCCCGCCCACCCCCCATCCCATCCGCTGCAGCGCCTGCCACGCCCAGCTCCGAGCCAGCCCTCTGAGCTGGCATCCCCCGACCACCACTTTCCCCAGCCCTGACCCCCAACTCCGGCCCAGCCCCTCTGAGCCGGACACCCCCCCTGACTCCATTCCCCACACCCCTGAACCCCAGCTCCGAGCCCAGCCCCTCTGAGCCGGGCACCCCCCTAACTCCACTCCCCACACCCTGACCCCCAGCTCTGAGCCTAGCCCCTCGGAGCTGGGCACCTCCTGGATCCCATCTCCCTCACAGCCCAGAACCCCAGCTCCGAGCCCAGCCCCACTGAGCTGGGCACCCTCCAACCGCATCCCCGACACAGCCCTGACCCCCAGCTCCGAGCCCAGCACCTCTGAGCTGGGCACCCCCCCCAACCCCATCCCCCACAGTTCTGACCCCCTGGCTCCCAGAGTGTGTGAGGAGGTGAGCGGCCGGCTGGGCTCGTTGCTGCTGAGCAGGTAGCCCCGCAGCCAGAAATCCTCGCCTTCCCATCTGCTGGGGCTGGGCCAGGGCACCGTGAGGCTGAAGAGCAGCAGGTCGGGGGACGCTCTCCAGGTCCTTGGCTGCCAGCATGTCGGGGGTGAGAGCGGTGAGCACAAACTGATCCACCGCGGCCACCAGCAGTGCTGCGAAGCCCAGGGAGGTGGCCGTGTTCTCTGCGCCACCTCGCAGCTGCCTCGCCACCTGGAAGAACTCCCACTCCGCGCTGCCGAGCAGCTCCACCAGCATGGGGACAGCGTTGCAGCTGGGCCAGGGCTTGGCTGTCATGTGCTGGTAGCAGATCCCACGTTTGAGGGGGAGCCCAGTGCTGGGGCGGCAGGGGAGGTGCAGTGGGAGCTCACATCTGGGGCAGCCAAAAATTTTTTTACTTGGGGGCGGCAAAAAGCCTAGAGCCGGCCCTGCATAGGACTAAGCAAATCGATATCTCTGTGGTCACAATGTGTCTGTGGTGCTTCCAAAATGGTTCTCCTGAGGTGGGAGCCTGTGGTGCCTTGCCCTGTGTGTACATGGCTGCAGAGGGCAGCAGGGAATCTGGGCAGTGTTCACGAGCATGACTGAGGTGGGTGTTGCAGGGAACATGCTGTGTGCATAAAGCAGCTGTCCCCTGAATCCTCTCCCTGTGTCACATGTCTCTTGTGTCACGGGTTACAGGGAACACATGCAGAGGGGCTGCTGGCAGCGAGGTGGTAGTGCTGAAACCATTGCTGAGCTGCCATCCTTCCCCCACCCCGTAGACCATCCCACCATTTGCACCTACTTAGCACACTGAACTTGTTCCATGGCACACAGCTGGGAGGCATTTATGGCCTTTCCTGGTCATAATTTTCTGGTCTAGATGCACTACAGGATGGTACAGCCTGGTTTGATGCAGCAAGAACCTCCCTGGCTCAACATGGATGAGGGAAGATGTTTCCCATGTGTAATCTGCCCTGTGCTAGGAAATCGTGCTGCCAATTCACAAGTATTTCTTCAGAGTTGCTTTTTTCTGTTGGCAAAGCTGAGTGAGATGTGGCACCTAAGGCCCCGTGTGCTAATGTCTCATGTACTTTCTACATAGAGGGTTAAAAGGTGGCTTGCTGGCATGTTTTCCAGGCTCTCCTTGGTCGTGATGATGGCATTTTGTATAGATGTATGTTGCTGTGTGGAAAGGGAGCTTGGTTTTATTTATACGATGGCTTCTGCAGTGTCAAAGTAGATTATCCTGCCAAGGAAGTGATCTGACATTCTTATCTACTTCATTTCACAGAGCTTTGCTGTGTATCATCATCCAGCATAAAATTTCAGCTGTGGAAACTAGCAGTTTAATGGTGGAAGTGCAAATCTGATTTTCCTGTTGGCCACTCTTAGCCCTGATAGTGTGTGCTGCTTGCTGACTGTTTGGAGGACAAGATTCAGCACCAGTGATAATGGCTATGAAAATATACTTCTATCCAGGACAATGTTACCAACTGTCTGCATGTCCATTTTTTTATGGAGATGCTGAATGCTGCAGCAGAAGAATTTGTCTTGCAGAGAAAGAACTCCCTGTTCTCTGATCAGCATGCTCAGTAGCTTCTCTGAAGGGCAAGACAAGCTGATGGCATCACGCCTGTTTCTATCAGCATCACTGGCTGATGTCTAGCAAATGAAGAATCAAGTTGGGGGTTACTCAAGAAGAGGGGAGGTTGCAGTGGGTTTCCCCATGCTGGCATCTCTGTACAGGACCGATTTGCAATTGCAGTCCTAGGTTTCCTGAGGGCAAGGACTGCATGACTAATAGCACCGACCACAGCACTCGCATCCCCAAAAGGGGCAGAGTGAAGGTGAAGTCCTGGCCCTTCCCATTCGCACACCAACTAACAGAGCTGGGCAGATAGCACAGGGCCTGCCGGCTGGTCTCTCCCCAGTGCTTGTGAGGGCATTACACCTAGGTCAGTCTCGGTGTCTCCAGAAGCTTCTGTTGAGGCAACGCGTCTCCACCCACCCCAACCACAGGCAGGCTGTAGCCTGACGACTGTATTAAAATTTCGATCTGGATCATTGCAGCTGCAGTAGGTTGGGTTTTGTAACCAGTTCTTGAAATCCTCAGCCTATTTCGGAAGTCTGTATGGTTTAGTTTTAAATAAGGACATCATGAATTCCAGGCACTGCCTGTACCACTCATTGTTTCAAGGTATATTCCATCACTTAATGTCACACAGGGGATTTGTGTTAGTGCAAGAATTTCACTAGCAGTACTATCTATGAAAGCCATTACTGCTGGCTACAGTAGCTGTAAAAGCAAATGAGGCTAGCCCTCCTTTGGTACCAAGTAATGACTTTGAAGGCCTGCCTTGCTGCCCATAATTCTCTTCCAGATGTCAAGTGTTAGTGAAATGTGCCAGGGTTTCGAAGGAGTAATCACATCACTCTGAGCACAGAACAAGCTGTCATATTTCACTGTACTAATGAAAATTATAATGACATCAAGACAGGCTTCCTTGCAATCCTAATCATCTCACACCACCCTGGCATAAAGCTATTAAAGAACCATGTCCTTGGTAGAATAGACAAAAGCAATAAACAGCTTCCGAAGGTGATTAAACACCACAGCAATAGTTTGTCATACTAGATGAGTGTGTGGAAATTTGCTGCTGTTGCTCCACAAATACTTCCTTGGTGTAAACGGGGGGGTGTGAACTCAGGTTGCTTGACACTAAACTTACTCATTATGGCTCGAAAGTTTGACTAAAAAGTCATGTGGGAAAGAAGGAGCAGACAGAAAAGAATCTAGTGAAAAAGAGACATGGTTTAGACAGGGGTATAAGTAACTGACTTGTATGAGCCTAGATTCTGGAGGGAGACAGGCTGCCTAGCCTTAATATCTACAATCATCTTGCTGTTAGCTACAATAAATATTGTTCAAATGTAATCACTCTGGAGTGGGGAAAAATACCCCTAGAGTGATAAAAGGAAATCAGCATGAATTTAAAATACTTTTTACAAGCCCCTAAAAAGTAGTTCATGAGATTTGCACAACCTCAAACTCCATCCCTAGCGGTAATTCTTGAAACAGAATTTAAAAGGAGCACAAACAACAGTAAATTCAAGGAACAGACACAACATTAAGAGACTGAAGCAAAATCAATATGAATGTGAAAGTGAAGAGCTGAAGGGAGAATCTGGAGAAGAAAAGCAAAAGCCAGGAGGTTGGAGGGAATTGGAGACGGAGAAGTGGGCCAGTGAGCCTGGTGTATTGGATTTTGCGCAGCCTTTTCAAGGGTCATTAAATGTTTCTATTGCTTTATTTGAAGCCAGGGTTTTCAAAGGAAATGTAACTTTGAAAAAGTATTTCTAACTAGACTTGGGAGCCTGTGCTGGGCCCACAAGAAAGATTCCACTTTTAAAGAAATTCCTTCCTGGCTCACAGGGGATGGCAGGGGAATAACAGGCTTGAAAAATGCATTAGCTCATCACTTGCATTTCTCCACAGTCAAACAAAACTCAAATCTCTAAGGTGTCTATGTTGTGTGCGGCTACAGTGTGTCACTGCTACAAACGAGCGGCACTTCAAAAATGCTGAGAAATCTGCTGCCAGCGACCATTTGGTGTTCAGTTCAGACGCAGCCTCTTATACAGGAGAAACACACGGTGCTCTGAGATGGAGATTTGCTGTGCCCAATTTTAAAAAAGCCATTTACCTGGAAAGCAAAGGTAGTTTTTTGTGGACTTTTGAATGAGAAGAGTGAAGGGGTAGTCTCACCATTTGCACCAGCCGAGGCTGTGGCTGAGCAAGGCACAGTTCCCAGGTAGAGTGTGGCTGTGACCAAATGAATTCTCCCATCTGCACAAAGAAGATAAGGAGAAAGGACCCTGGAAAATTCCATGATGTGGGGGAAGAAGAGGATGATGCTTCTCTGGGCTGACATAGAAAAACGTAAGGCCAGGCCCATGGAGAGCAGCAGGGTAATGGAACCTGGGCTGGGGAGATAAGAATTGAGCAATGAAAGTGGGGAAGGGCCGCAGTGAGGTGCACGGGGCGGGAGCCTCGGGATGAGACGAGACTCTGACATTTCCAAAAGATGAGGGATCTCCTGAGCACCGAAAGCATGTTCCCCGGCTGCCCCTGACTGGCAGCTGGCCTTCAGTCTCTGCCATTGGAATGCTAGTGTTCACACGCTATATTGTTGACTATCCAAGAGGATTTTTTGTGAGGCAGAGAGAGAAAAAAAGCAAACCTGTGCAACAGAGGAAGGAGCCTCCTGGCTTAGCAAGGCTGCAGCTCAGCTAATATTTGGGCTTATTTCTTACCCAGACGGACAAATTTCAACCCTCCCACTACAACCAGCCCTACTGCAATGATCCTGCTTCCTGCGCCCACACAATCCGTTCCTCACAAATGGGGCTAACGTTTAATACAATAAAGGTTTAAAATCCGAGAACATATGGATTCTTCCTTTTATTCCGCAGCATACACATTCATCTCATCCCCCCTCCCCACCCCCGGTTGAATAGATGATTTTGCTTTCTATTGATCCAGAATTATGTTTCCCTGCTTGGGAGTTTTAAACCTTTCATTCAGCTAGGCTGAAACATCTATATCTCATTGCATTGCAAAAGGGCATTTAATTGTTTACCAAAAGTGCTTTGTTGTTAAATCAGATCCTCCTAACTCTCAGTTTCTAGCAATGCACCTGTATGTCTAGCAATTGCATTGGGATGGCAGTAAGAAAGAATCAGTAAAATCCTCTGGCTTAGTTATATTCATTGGGGTCAGGATGAATACCAACTCCATGACTGAAATGCATTCTGTCAGTGTGTAGATTTGTTGGCCACAGGGAAAAGCTTGCCAGCCTGTCTGAGATTTTTGGAAGGAAAAATTAGTCAAGCTTCAGTGCATGCAGATAGGTGCTGGCTGAACTGTTGAAATCTGACGGATGCAGGGGATCTGTGCTACCGAAAAGCTCCAAGCTACAAAAAGAGGGCATGTGTCTTTTCTTTTTAAAGGACACGGCAGCACAAATCATGAAATAAGACAAATGGGAAACTTAGCAAACTTGTCAAGTCAGCTGGAATAGCTCCAGACACATTATGACTCGCCACTCGCATCCAAAAGGTAAGGCTGCAACACGGTGCAGGCTTAATAAAATCCACAAAGATTCATACTCAAAATGCTAAATCATTAAATTTTACATAGTCCATTGTACTGTGAAACCTGGATGGTTTCCAGGTGCAAGTGATTTGAAAGTAAAATGGGTCTGTTCAATAAAATGAAATGACTTGAAGAAGTCTGAGTTTATTGCTCTATAAGTCTTAATTGGCTTTGCAAGTATCAGAGGTGACCTTGGCCTTCTCAGCTTAGCTATTATGGCTGTGTGCTGGGTTATTACAAGATAATGACAGTGCTGTGTTAATCACAGTGCTTTCAGCAGTGCAGAAAAAAATGGACACAGAAGAAATCAGCACTAGCCGTGGAGAAGAGGAGACAGTCACTAGAATAGCTGTCTCTGCTTCTGAAAGGAAATGGAGAAACGTTCCAGTGAGACGCGAAGACAGAAACCCTCCATGCTTCCAGCACTGGCTGGACACCCCAGGTCCCCATCTGAGCCCCGCACTCACTGCTCCCCTTTTCGCTTTGTCAGGTGTGCCTGGCAACGTCACTGGGATTATTCACATTTTCCCTCCCCCACAAGGCCTTTCTGTCTCACAGTGGGTATGCAGGCTGGTCCCTCTGCTGCAGCTTCCCAGTCCCTTGGCTTTTTACACGCTCAGCCCCACTTTTCCTACCCAAAATCACCTTTTCTAAGCCACCAGTTTGCATCCTTTGTCCCCTGCGCCTCTCCCATCTCTTGCTTCTCTGTCACTGCACCCCTCTCAATTAGTACTGCCCCGGGACTCTACAAGCTGACAGGAGGCTCATTCTCTTTTGCTATCCTGCTCCATTAGTGCCTCCATCTCCTAGCCATCACACCCACTCTTTCTACAAAGTCAGGCCTCGCTCTCTGGCTGATGTTAATGCTCTCAGTCACCCAGGCCCCTTGTTCTATTCCTCTTGCTCAGTCACCGGTACAGCTGTGTGAAACTGGGAGGTTTCTGTTTGCAGACAGACAAACCCCAGCATTAATATCAAAGTTCAGCCAGAAAAGTGCAAAGTTTGCCTAATTAGGGGGCCAAAGTTGTAAGTCCTTCCCTGTTCACCTGTAAATCATCCCAGGTTTGCCTGTGGCATAGCATGGGTTCACCTAAGGACAACCAAACATTTTGCTAAACTTGCCCTATACTTAGTTTCTAATGAGTTCTAACACTAATCACCCTGACCTGCTACCATAGCATGCACATATCTGCTAAGTTCCCAACTGCATCAGCTCTTTGATCTCATTCCCGGAACACTGCAGATTTTGGTAAATCCATTTGAGATGAGTTTGTGAGAACTGCAAAGTATAAAGTTGTGGTGGTGGAGCGATGATTTTAAATTGATTTCCATTACTGGCCCTGTTAGCTAGCTGTATACAGGAGATCTGCAAAGATTTGATTATTTCAAACTTGCAAGAAATAAAAACACTAATGCAAAATATTTTATCTAAAAAGTAGTCAACCACATATAAGAAAAAGGTAACTGTAGACAGAAAAAGAGTGCACCATTTAAATGGTCATGTTAAGCAAAGCACGAATGAAACATATCTCTACGGATTCCTACTCTCAAGCATGTAATCTAAAAAAATCAGTGATTTTACTCACTAACTGTACAGAGACATCAGGGTTAAATATCCAAAGGAATGACTCACTTTCCACAAGTGCACATAGGAGGAGAATAGACATCCGATGTTTGTAGTAAATTGGCCAACACTTGTAGTCCATAAAGGTACAGTGATCTCATAATGCTATTTTAAAATAAAATTAAGAGCCAAGTTAGATGTACATGGCCTGACATGCCCCTTCTTTTTCAAGAATTCATGCAGGAGAATAGAAAAGTCGAGAACCTTCATGGCAGCATTCTCTGAAATGCTTTCAGTTCCACGCACAGGGCCAGTTAGGCAGAACTGCAGATTCTCAATGA
This sequence comes from Chelonoidis abingdonii, assembly GCF_003597395.2. Taxonomy (NCBI): domain Eukaryota; kingdom Metazoa; phylum Chordata; order Testudines; family Testudinidae; genus Chelonoidis; species Chelonoidis abingdonii. Next base: position 103,709,183 of record NC_133776.1, read on the forward strand.
ATGGATGAGACAATGGTGTAGTGAAGAGGATTTTAGGTTGATTATAAACTGGGGAACCTTTTGGGAAAGGAGGAGCCTGTACAGGAAGGATGGGCTCCACCAAAACCAAAACAGAACCAGATCGCTGGCATATAAAATTAAAAAGGTTGTAGAGTTTTTAAAGGAAGGGCTGGGGAAAGCGGATAGCTACAAAGGAGCACATGGTGTGGACTGAGACAGTGGAAGAGGATCTATTGATCAGGGTTCTCTATAACCTAGTAAAGAGGAGAAGATAGAAGATGATAAAGTACAAGCAGGAACTGAAAAGAAACAGTCAAATGAAAGAGTTCCATTCAATTACATCACATGAAGGCAGACAACTACAAAGTGACAAATGTTATAATGCTTGTAAACAAATGCTAGAAGGCTAAATACGAAGATGGGTGATTTTTTTGTCAGTTATTAAATGAGGACATGGATATAACAGGCATCACTGAAACTTGGTGGAATGATGACAATCAATGGAACACTAATCTCGGAGTGCAAATTATAGAGGAATGACAGACTAGGTTGTGTTAGTGGGAAGTGGCACTATGTGTGCAAGAAAGAACAGAGACAAATATAGTAAACATCTTAAATGAAGCAAACTGTACCATAGAATCTCTATGGGTAGGAACTCCCTGCTTGAATAATAAGAGTAAAACAGCACTCTGACCACCTGACCAGGATAGTGATAGTGACTGTGAAATGCTAAGGGAGATTAGAAAGGCTGTAAAAATAAAAAATTCAATAAGGGGATTTCAGCTATCCCCATATTGACTGGGTACACCATCACCTCAGGACAGGATGCAGAGACAAACTTTTTAGGCACCATTAATGACCAGTCCATGGAGCAGCTTGTCCTGGAACCCACAAGGGGAGAGGCAATTCTTGATTTAGACCTAAGTGGCGCACAGGATCTGGTCCAAGAGGTGAATCTAGCTGAACTGCTCAGCAATAGCAAGTGTAATGTAACTAAATTTAACATCCTGGACAGGGGTGAGGGAAGGAGAATACCAAAGAAGCCCACCACAGTAGCATTTAATTTCACCAAGGGGAATTACTACAAAATAAGAAATCTAGTTTAATGGAAATTAAAAGGAACAGTCACAAGCATGAAATACCTGCAAGCTGCATGGGCAGAAACACCATAATAGAGTCTCAAATTAAATATATACCCCAAATTAAAAAGCATAGTTAGAGAACTAAAAAATGCCCCCATGGCTAAATAACAAAATAAAAGAAGCAGTTACAGGGGAAAAGGCATCTTTTAAAAATCGGAAATCAAAGCCTACTGAGGAAAATAGAAAGGAACATAAACTCTGGCAAGTCAAGTGTAAAAGTATAATTTGGCAGGCCAAAAATGAATTTGAAAAGCAACTAGCAAAAGACTTAAACTAACAGCAATTTTTTTTAAGGCCATCAGAAGCAGGAAGCCTGCCAAACAATCAGTGCGGCCACTGGATGATCGAGGTGCTAAAGGAGCACTCAAGGCACACAAGGCCTCAGTGTGAAGCAGCATTTGTCCCCTTGAGACATTGCCCTGGGTCTCAGACAGACATAGAAATTTTATCTGCAAAGTAAGGCACAAATTCATCACAGGAAGAAAACGTTGGTTCTGCCCAAGAAAAGCAAGCAAGCTCTGTGCTATACAGAGTTACCCCAATGCCCACTACTTGTGACTGTGCAGCTGTGATGGTGGAGAAACCTTCTGACTCCCACTTAACACTGATGGGAGACTTTTAAACAGGTTTTCATGTGTCAGTCGGTGCCATTCTGTCAGGTTCTTACGCTGCGGCCTTGCCTTTTATTTGAAGCAAGTCCCTGTTCTGCAATGGTCAGACACTAGATGTCAGCCTGCCATGCATGGAGCACGTGCAGGATCAGAGCCAAAAACAGCAACGCCGATGTGCTCCCTTCAGACACAGGGTAGCAGCTCTTCAGAAGTGAGCTATGCTACCTCTGGCCAGGAAAATTCACTTGTTGACATCTGCACATTGGAGGAGTGTTCCGCACCTGCCAGGGATTGTCATCTGCAGTGTGCTGGCAGGCTAGCTTTCCCAGCCAGACGAGAGCATCTCTTAGACTTGGAAGGAACACTCTGCTAAGTTTACAGATGAGACCAATGCCAAGGCATCAGACTACTAGTGCAAATGCCATGAACATTTAACATGTTTGATTTGCAGTGCAGTTGGCTCAAGTATGATTTCCTGCACCACCGTTCAATAAAACCCTGCTAAATGTTTCTATTGTGCTAGTCTGCAAGAAACTTCGGCAGGGAAATACTGTCAGAGGCTGATGGGTAATTGTTAACAGCCTCCAGACACATTCCCCTGTTATGAGGTGCTTTATATCTCTGAATAAAGACTATTATTTAGCAGTGTATTCCTACTGAGCATTGGGAGAGAGCTGTGGAGCCCAAATACCCATTTCCTTTACATTTCACAAGAAATATTCAAATCAATTCTTTGCAAATAACCAAAAATTCTTACCAGATCTTGTCGTGTGCACAAAAGGGGATGGGTTCCTCTAGCAGCACAGGCATTAGCAGATTTTACAGGCACCAACCATTATTTCTTTACGTTGTGAACAAGCTGAGTCCCTATTTTGTCCTCAACAGAGCGCAAAGACCTGCAGTTCGTGTCCAAACTCCCCTACTTCCTAGGGTCTGGCTGTATTGGTAATTCAAAACCAACTCCCCAGGGTAAGCTTCAGCCTGAGTTTGGCTGTACCTAGGGGTTTCCCTGTAGGGGTTTCTGTCTTCTATGCCCCCTCCCACTTCCTTATATCTATGGTGGAGATAACAGGTTGTTCCTGGCACACTGGGGCTAAAATCCTGCCCCCTAAAATCATAGCCTGTTACTGCATCACAAACAGAGTTTGCTGTATGTGCCCTGAGCTCTTCCAAGAAAATGCCCTGAGGGATTTAGCATGCAGATGTCCTATGCCTGCACTGCAGCTAGGTTGACACTGTATTAAAGTTTATTGGATCAGTGAGCCAGACATTAATAGTACCCTAAGTATCCCTTGACATGGCAGGCTGTGCTTTCTCTGAAGGAGCTGTTACAGTCCCCTAGGTCAAGACCAACTATGATTATCTGCAGGTCTGCACAGAGGAGACAGACTAGAGGATGTCCATCTCAACCAACGGCCAGAGAGCCATTGTGTGATGGCCACCCTTCTGGCCAAGACGAGGCACTAAATGATCCAGGGACCTCCAGAGGAGCAGATATGAGCCTCTCCAGCGTTACCATCGTATTTGAACAGCTGAAGATGCTGATAGGTGGCCAATGGACTTTCCAAAAGCTCGTAAGCAGCTTAAGGCTCTAACTCCCACTGAGTCCTACCGATATCATCCCATCCAAACTGTGCACTTATCTTATCTGGTAAACAGTTCTGCATGGTCGCAACAGGCCTCTTCTATGCAGCTCTGATGCCCCTGAAATACTGAACCAGATTCTTCCTTCATTTACACTGGTGTAAATCCAGAGTAACTCCAGTCACGTAACTTCCATTGAGGTACTTTGATCAGGGGAGGAAACAAGTCTGTGACAGCCACCTCCCTTCCCCCTTTTCCCTCACCTCCCTGACAATCCACAACCATCCCTACATAGTGGGATCTTCTTGGAAGGGAAGGCAAGTGGCCTGCTAGCCCGCCTTGGTGTCTTTGGCAGATGGCAAGCCCAGTTCCCTGCCTAGTGTCTTTGGGAACTTATCTCCTCCTAACAGGGCTGACAAAACAAGTAAAAAAAAAAAGGCTTTGCTGACCTGCCTGCATGTGCAAAAGCATAGTGCTATTCCAACCATGGCATGTGGCACAATACAAATGACTTTCATTTGCTTTAATGCAACAGTAGCATTGCTATGAAATTTGCTAGGCTCCGGCAGCACACAACCACCTGGAAAGGAATGAAGATTTTTTTTTGCTTGAACTTTCATGTCTTCACCTTTGTACAGTTCAAGGTATAAATCTCCAGTGGAAACACTGGTAATTACTAGCAGCCCATGGTGATTTGGGTCAATGCCAGAACATTATCTGGTGATAACAAGTGTCACTTGTCTATCATGTATTTATTGCTTTGTCAGGGTAAACATTGTAGACTGCCTCAAGTGCTTTTATGTTTTTCACTTCCTATTAACCTGTGGAATGGATGGAAGAGGCCTCTAACCCCAGTCTTGTGATATGTACCTCTCTGAAGTATGATAGAATCATTTCTCAGGTTCATCTCAACACAGGCTGTAACTTTTCATGAGCAAAAATGGATGCTGTGAGCAAAACCCAGGCACTGGTAACATTTATGTCAATTTAGCCTGATCAGAAAAAGTAACTGGGGATGCCATGCGGAAAGCAAAGCACACTGCTTGAATGAATTTACAACAAGTAATAAAATACAGCAGGGGAGAGAATTTACTGCACTGGGATGTGATAAGGTAGGTGTCACTAATTTCCTTAAAAACGATGCTATTAAGCGAGCACAAAGATAATTATCATCTTCTTTCTGTGACCCTTCTGCCCCACTGAGTTGGCAGCAACAAGGGCCGGGTTCAGTATCCAGGGGTTCCGTTTCAATAACACAATGCAAAACCCGCTCGAGCCCCCACCCAGTGACCTGGGACAATTACATACCACCCCCTCGGGCGCCTCTGGGAGGCAATACTTCCCCACTTGCAAGCATGGAGTCTGAGTGTAGCAAAATCCTTTTAATAAAGGAGGGAAACAATGCAGCATCACATTGGAGAAACACTACAAACAGGATTATAACACAAACCATAAGCAAAAAAAACCCCACCTCCAAGTACGTTTGGCAATGTCCTTTCCCCCTTAAGGTCTTAAGTACCAATCACCCCAAAGTCCACAACCCGAAAGTCTTGTCAGTGCCACCCAGAGTCAACAAGTTATCTGCAGAGTTTTACACCCCCAGCCTGTGGTGGAAATGGAGGGGACACACACAGGGTGTTAAGGCGGCACCTTACATGGTCCAGGGCCAACTGCTCCGCCTCTCCATTGAGTTCTGCTGCAGCTTCATCACGACCAGCTCCACTTCACCAGATGTGTCGCTCCTCCAGCCGACCTGTGAACCACTCCAGGTGTCCCTGCAAAACCACTCCACTCCACTCACTGTTCCATGGGCTGCTCCAATATGCTGCAAACTGCTCCGCTCTGCCAGCCACTTAGCGATAGATCTTCAGGCTCCCCCATTAGTTAACACAGCACTCAGTGATCTCAGCTCAGTAAGCTTAGCTCTTTTAGTGATTTCAGCTCTTAGTGATTTCAGCTTATAGTAGGGGAGCTCCAGTGCTGGTGCACCATTGGCCCAATGTGAATTCAGCTCAGCAGCCTCTAGATGGACTCTTAATAGAATCAAAATTAGCTCTACTCTTTAACAGTGGAGATAGGAGGATGTCCAATTGGTGTTCCAGGCCCTCAAAAGGGGCCCGTACCATCAGGTACACACACCAATCCCCAATCTCTCTTATTTCAACAGGTTTTGGCACCCATGTCCCTTGTCTAGCAAGTGCTACTTAATTGATATTGAGACATCTCTGTCATAAAGCAGTCTCATAGTTCCTCATTCACGTAATCAGGGTGACAAACACTTTATTCCTCCTGCCCCAATAACAAAGAAATTGGGGATCCCAGAGCTGTCAAAATAACCATCCCAGGCTGCCGAGGGCTATGCTAGGTGGGGTGGGTGTGCCAATGCAAATACCTAAAATGCCTTTCCATACTCCCCATAATTCACCACTAGATGTCAGGGTAGAGCTCATCCTGACTCTGCTTACATCTGTGAATTACAAGTACATTTATAAACCAACTGGCCACAGTCATCTGACACTGAACAAAGCTCGTTTTCAATTTCTTTCACATGAAACTAATTATGACCCATGGCATGTCCAAAGACTGGGCTTGAAAGCCGCTTTCTACCTTTGAAGAGGAATTGTATTCTTCTGGATATGCTCATGGCCAAGAAAAGGGTGCAGACAAATAGCTCCATCGTTGGCAATCCCATGGCAACAGCACAGATGTGTGAGGGCATAAGACAACTTCAGCCATTCCATCCTGCCCCTCACACACATCCCGCCAGCCCAACCCACAGCACCCCTGGAGCTGGTGCAGGTTGCCTGTTCTCTCTGCAACTCTCCCAGGAGGCCCATGCAGCTGCTCTGAGACTCCTTTCTGACTGCACATGGTGCAAGCTACAGAGGCGCCCCTGGGTAACTGTGAATTGAGTCTCCTATGCTTTTTTCAGCTTTGGCACTTCGACTCTTATGCCAGTAAGACCACACCAGCTATCAGACAGCAATACAGCCCTTGGTGTTCTGTTGTTTTTCTTTACAGAGCACAGAGCTATAAGATGGCTGCTGTTATGCCATGCTTTTTAAGGCAGACTGTTAAGTGAACTCTTCTAAACAAAGCCACACAGAACTCCAACACATCTAAATAAATAGAGAAAAATAAGAATCTGAAATCAAAACACCCAGTGGAAATACAAAACCAAGCTCTTGTTAATGAGACTGAACCAGTTACAAGTTACTCTAGTGGTTGATAATCTGCAGAGGATAGTAGGTTCCACTCCCAAAAATGAGAGCATCGGAGGTAGCAAAATCTGCTTTGCACTCAAAATGTGCAGTTTATTTATCCCCAAAAGCCTCAGGAGACTAATATGTTGTTTACCAATTATTAAATTAAATCCTGTCCTTGAAATGAACAATGAGTCAAATTCCTTCCTGGTGGAATTCCAGTGAAGTCAAGGAAGACGCACTGGGGACCAGCCTTTCAATCTGCATAGCCTGTTCGCGTCTCCTGGCAGTCTAAGGAATTCTTCACCTCAGCACCCAGCCTGACTGACTGAGCTGGAGAAGGAATTATTTTCCCCAGGCCCCGGAGCAGAAGCAGAGCATCTCATACGAACATAAGAACGGCCGTACTGGGTCAGATGAAAGGTCCATCCAGCCCAGTATCCTGTCTGCCAACAGTGGCCAGTGCCAGGTGCCCCAGAGGGAGTGAACCTAACACGTAATGAACAAGTGATCTCTCTCCTGCCATCTGTCTCCATCCTCTGACAAACAGAGGCTAAGGACACCATTCCTTACCCATCCTGGCTAATAGCCATTAATGGACTTAACCTCCATGAATTTATCCAGTTCTTTTTTAAACACTGTTATAGTCCCAGCCTTCACAACTTCCTCAGGCAAGGAGTTCCACAAGCTGACTGTGCGCTGTGTGAAGAAAAACTTCCTTTTATTTGTTTTAAACCTGCTGCCCATTAATTTCATTTGGTGGCCTCTAGTTCTTGTATTATGGGAACAAGTAGATAAACTTTTCTTTATTTACTTTCTCCACATCACTCATAATTTTATATACCTCTATCACAGGGGTCGGCAACCTTTCAGAAGTGGTTGCTGAATCTTCATTTATTCACTCTAATTTAAAGTTTCGTGTGCCAGTAATACATTTTAATGTTTTTAGACCGTCTCTTTCTAGAAGTCTATAATATATCGCTAAACTATTGTTGCATGTAAAGTAAATAAGGTTTTTAAAATATTTAAGAAGCTTCATTTAAAATTAAATTAAAATGCAGAGCCCCCTGGACTGGTGGCCAGGACCTGGGCAGTGTGAGTGCCACTGAAAATCAGCTCACGTGCCACCTTCAGCACCTGTGCCATAGGTTGCCTACCCCTGTCTATCTTATCCCCCCTTAGTCTCCTCTTTTCCAAGCTGAAGAGGCCTAGCCTCTTTAATCTCTCCTCATATGGGACCCATTCCAAACCCTCAATCATTTTAGTTGCCCTTCTCTGAACCTTTTCTAGTGCCAGTATATCTTTTTTGAGATGAGGAGACCACATCTGTACGCACTATTCAAGATGTGGATGTACTATCGATTTATATAAGGGCAATAAGATATTCTCCATTTTATTCTCTATCCCCTTTTTAATGATTCCTAACACCCTGTTTGCTTTTTTGACCGCTCTGCACACTGCGTGGACATCTTCAGAGAACTATCCATGATGACTCCAAGATCTTTTTCCTGATCCATTGTCGCTAAATTAGCCCCCATCATATTGTATGTATAGTTGGGGTTATTTTTTCCAATGTGCATTACTTTACATTTATCCACATTACATTTCATTTGCCACGGCTTGACCTCTCGAGAGCTAGCGACACCCCATCTTCCTCCAGAGGCCCTCCAGCCCTGCCCCAGCCCGCCTTCCCCTTTCCTCCTGCAGCAGAACTGCATGACTTCCACTGCCCAGGTGCAGCCAGAGAGGAAAGGGCAGGACTGGCCCTTAGAGAAGGAACAGAAAGAGAGACGTGCCCTGGGGCCTGATTCTCCATAGTTCTCCATCTCAGGCAGCCATTTACACTGTGCAAAGTGAGTGCACAATGCACCAGCTCTTGTACAAGTTTGGCACATTTGGATTTGGCTCGCCTGGATATGTTTCAAACCAGAATCTTTCCAGGCCAAGGCCTTAGCTCTGCATCCTCACTAGTGAGAAGAGCTTATCTATGGACCGGATGCTTCTCACCTCACACAAGCAAAACTCCGTTGATTTCAGTGGGCTCATTCCCTGATGACTACAACATTGGGCTCAGCAATCCATAAGTGCCTCTAAAGCAGCGTTCATTTAGTGCAGTTGTTTTTAAAAACCTGCTGCTACAGTGTTAACAGTAGCAGCTTTCGGTCTCTATCAGGGACTGAGCAGAGTTCAGTGCCAGGAAATTAATTGCACAGAATGCAAGAGCCAAAATCTGAGCCAATCCTTTGAGCCTTTCCAGCTATAGAACTGAATCTCCACTAAGCTGACCTTAAAGAAAACATGTTGTCTGAGGGAAGAGTTCTCCCTATTTAGTATGTGCCATTATACACCACTCTAATGAGCATACATGCATGCATTTTAAATAGGTATTTTCAAACATTAGGTATGCTAATTAGAGTTCATTTCTGAATGTGGTTTTCAGGACTATTAACTATGTAAACCACAGCTGAATTATGGCTAGGCTACCCATGGCAGCTAGAGTGATATATCTCCCGTTCCACCTCGAGGTCTAGCTCTTGTGAATATTTTATCATTGTGTGGGTTTGTAGCACAGCTGGTCTGACATAATGGTGCTTTCAGCTCCACCGGAGTAGATCCAGAGTGACTGCATTAGAATCAGTGAAGTCACTGGAGAAAATGAAAGCAGAAATTGGCTCCAAGAGTCTTTTCAGGAGAGGAGAAGGGGAACTGGGAAAGGGAGATCATAGAGCACATCAAAGTGAGGGATAAGGAGAGAAATGAAGGCAGGGTCTGTCCTTGAGAGAAGATGGGGAAAGCAAGGAGGCCACTTGGGGTCTGAGGAAGGAAGAATCAAGAAACTCATCTAGGACCATTCAATTTTATTCCATGTCTTGACCCTCACACCAGTCTAGCCTTGGAAATATTTCCATCCCCAAAGGGGGAGATCCAGCAGGAGGGTTAACATCTTAAAAGAAACTATTTGGTGACCTAGTCAGAAGAAACCTTGAAGTGGGTAATGCAGCAATAGAAACAGCTCCTTAAAGCCTAGTGGTGAAAACTCTGCCCCTGGGAAGCATGCTGGTACCCCACTGCCAGGGCCACCCAGGGTGGAGAGGCAACTGGGGTCTTTCATTCACTCTGTGGGTCTCTCTCTCTCTCTGTGCAGTTTTTAAAGTTAAAATAAAGTAATACAGCAATTTTTAAAGAAGCACATTTGCTCACTATTAACAATGGCTGCTTGCCAGACAAAGTGCAGGTCCGGAATTTTAGTCATATAAGGCTAAATTCTGCCATGAGTTAAACATTCACAATTCAGTAACGGGAGCTGCCCACGTGTAACCAATGGCAGAACATGGACCCTACATGTAGGGGCTCGTATCAAGGAAGAGTAGAACCAAGCATCAAATACATTCCTGACATAATTCCACTGAGTGAACAACAATGATGCTAGGAGCTCCAGCTGCGGAGTTATCTTCTGCACAAACCCTGTCTTGTGCAGTTCAAAGATGGGACACAAAGAGTAGGAATAGGGGTCGGTTTTCAGAATGGAAAGCGGTAAATAGTCACGTCCCCCAGGGGTCTGTACTGGGACCAGCACCATTGAACATAGTCATAAATGATTGGGGAAAAGGGGTAAACAGTGAGGTGGCAAATTTCAGACAATATGAAATTTCTGAAGATAGTTAAGTCCAAAGCAGACTGTGAAGAGCTACAAAAGGATGTCACAAAGCTGGGTGAGTGGACAAGAGGGGATGAATCACTTGATAGCCTCTTTTGTTCACTCCCCCTGAAGCATTGGCATTGGCTATTGTCAGAAGACAGGAAATTTGGCTACATGGCCCATTGGTCTGACCCAATATGGCTGTTCTTATGAAGAGCCAAATTAGCCTAAGGGGTTAATTTTACTGACATCCATGACAAAATTCCCATTGATTTCAATGGGACTAGCATTTGGAGCAATGTGTGTTAACAGGGTTTTGAGATCATAATTTACATTGAAAACAGGGCCCTTCCTGGCTAGGCTAAGCATTTCCACTGCTCCTGCTCACTCACCCTATGTTCTAACCACTGCTCTTCTGATTTAACTGTCCCCATCAAGGAGGAAGCATCTTTACTAGATTATTTTAGAAGAAAATTTAATTGCTGATAATTCATTTAACAACAAAACGGGTAATTTGCACATTAGCTTTGAAGATGATAAAATTGAGCGATGTGTTTGTGAATCAGAGAGAGGACAGGAATACCATGGAAACTTGGCCTTGACAGAAGCAACAATACCGCAGAGAAGTAGTTTACTGGTGTGTTAAAAAGTCCATTAGCCAAACTGCCTGCAATGCTGACACAGAACAAAAGGCCAGTCCATGGACTGATGAAGTGGTTTGCTTCAGTTTCAACATCAGCTGTATAAAGATTTCTAACACTGACATTTTGAACTGCCTTGAAAGTGGAAATGCAGGATGTGCTCTCCATAAACCACACCATACGTCAGCAATAACAATCCTCTCAAAGCTGTTACCAGAAGAGCATTTCCTTCTTTGAAAAAAAAATATTGATAACTTACTACTTCTTTTCCTCACAGTGCTGGTCACTGGCAACAGCACCAGCTGTAACACCGGCACTTACCATAATGATCCCAGGCAGAAGGTATCACTTCATTCTAGACGGTGAGGGATGGAGACTTTGTTCCTGGCAGGGTTCAGAGAAACTGGAATGTCTGGCTTGTTGCCTGCCAGCCACATCAGTGACAGGACACACCACAATACAACTGCATTCATCTCTAGCTAGACTCCCTCTAGCACGACGGTGCACGGACAACTCGCAGAAGTCAACAGACAGGTTCTAACTGATGTCAGTAGGAACTGGGTGCAGGGCTGTAGGATTCCAAGGCCTGTGCTGCACCAGCAGAAGTGGGCATGCACACACCACAGGCTGCGGGCCTCCAGCAGCAGCAGGATTTCCTGGAACACTTCCAAGGCGCCAAGTGTCAGAAGCTGCCTGGGAGAGACCTTCCAGGGAACAGAGCCAGGACGGCTGCGAAGTGTGCTGACCCAGTCGCTCTCCCAGGCGGTGGCTAGTTGGCTCCCATGAAGTAAAGATGCCTGCCCTCCCAAGTGCAACCACTCATGTTAGTGCTGCAGGGGGGAGTGAATGTGTGTTCAACCCTTGGAGCCCAGTCTTGTAAGGGGATGAGCAGATCCTAGGGGGCAGTGATCACACTCCAATTACCAGTAGGAAGAGCGAGCGCTTAGGGGGTCACTGGCCCACAGTGCTCAGCACTGTGCAGGATCAGGTGCTAGAACGTTCAAACACCTTCCTCATGGGGTGGGGCCTGATCCTGCTGCTACTGATTTCCAAGGATGCAGGATGGGGCATGCGGCACACTCGGAGTCCCAGCCTCAGCTAGTGTGAAGCTGCTCGTGGTGCCTCTGTGGGTCGCAGCTGAGAATACCAGATACCAGACAAACCGAGGTGAAACAGGGCACACTCACCTCACACTGGTGGTTATTCTGTCATTAGATAAACCAAGCCAGTAAACATCTGTCTGACCACACTGGCTAACAAGAAGTCAAAAATGCATTAGGGATTCCAGCCCTGGTATCCCCACCCAGACACCAATTTAATCAAACAAAGGGGCCTACTAATCCCAAGAGATCAGCCACATAGCCAGGCCAATATATAACTCAGATCTTACCCAAAAATCACACTGTTGCCAATCCTTTAGTAGCCAATATCTAACGGTTTATTTATAAGAGAAAAGAAAGAGGAGAGAGTTAAAATGGTCAAAGACATCACGTACATGCAATCATTACGAAGTTCTTGGTCAGGTTGGTAGTATTGATGTTACAGACTGCTGGCTTGTGAAGTCTCTGGAAACTTCCATATTCTGGCTAAAGCGTCAAAAGGAAGTCTCACTGGTGGGGACAAGCAGCTTTTATCTCCACTGTGAGTGCTAAGTATTCTTTGTTGGCCCATCAACTTGAATAGCTCATTCACAATGTCCTGGCTAGGCCGGATGTAAACACCCTGTGTTACTCCAGGAGTAAAACACATTTGAAATACTGGTACATAGTCAATATTTATAACTTTAGATACAAAGACGATGCATGCACAGAAACAGGATAATCATATTTCATGGATTGTAACTTTTCCATTGATCCCTCACAGGACAACAGACTTTGTGGAAGATTTGTTGCAGTTGTCTAACAGTGGCAATTTACTGATATGAATGGCCATGTTACAATCCTACAGCATCACAAAGCTCCATTAAAGTCAAGCCCACTGCTGAAGCCAGCAGAACCACATGGACTGGCATCAGCTGAGGATCTGGCTCTTCATCTCTTAAATAAAAGATCCAAGTATGCAACCAACCAACCAATCCTTTCCACTCCAAGGGCCTTGGTACCCCTGTGGGGCCCGGCCTGCACTAGGGGGCAATTCGGAGCCCCACCACCCCCTGCATAGAGTTAGGAGGCATTTGGTGTGGAAGAGGCAGAACACCTCCTGGAGCTCCTGGGCACACAGTGGCAGGATGCCCACTGCTCACATGCCTCTGGGAGGGTTAGGTTATTACCCCCAGGGCCAACTCTAACATTTTTGCCTCCCCAAGCAAAAAAAAAGAGCACTACCCTGCCGTACCACCCCCACGAGCGCCGCACCGCCAACCCCCCCCAGCACCGCGCGATCAAAGCCGCTGCCCCTGCAGCGCCGCACCGCCGAACCTTCCTCAGCGCCACACCACTGAAGCCCCCACCCTGCCAGTGCCGCCCTGCCGAAACCCCCACCTCCCTTAGCGCTGCGCCCCCAAAACCCCTGAGCGCCGCACCACCCGAAGCCCCCGCCCCCCGAGCGCTGCGCTGCTGAAACCCCCACCCATCCCCCTGAGTGCCGCACCGCCCAAAGCCCCCGCCCCCCAGTGCTGCACCACCCAAACCCCCACCCACCCGAGCTCTGCCCAAGCCCCCCGCCAAGGGCCGCACCGCTGAAACACCCCCACCCCTCCAAGCGCCACCTGTCCGAAACAAAAACAAACAAAAAAACCCCTCCAGCGCCGCCCCTGCAAACCAAAAAAAAAACAACCCGAGCGCCGCCCCACCCCAAGGTCTGGCCCCAAGCACGTGTTTGGTCAGCTGGTGCCTGGAGCCAGCCCTGATTACCCCTGCATGGGTAGAGCCATTGGGACCATGATCCTGTTTCCTCCCCACCTGCCCTTGGGTTCCATGTGCCCCAGGGAAGTAGAGATGGAGCCATCTGCACGCAGGGACTGGAATTCCACCTGGCCCTTCTGGGAGCCACAGAGAGAGGAAAGATCCCCTCCACACCTACGTAAAGCTCATGCCTTAGCACGTAGGAGAATGTCATACACAGACACAAGCATGGCCCTGAATAACAGGCAAAAACAGGTGGCGGGGAGGAAGGAACAAAACAAACTCAGGGATGTCTTTTGGGGCTTTTAAACTAGGAAAGAGAAATGCTGTCCCATAATGATCCTTCACTAAGAGGTCTGACTAGCAGCTCCAGGAATATTAGACTTTGTATCCATTATATATTTTAATGAGAAGGCCAGTTTATTTTACATGGGATTTGTACTTTAATTGGCGTGACATGCATTAAGAGGCCACATGAATTAATTGCATTATTTATAATCCAGCTCATTATTACCCACAGCTTGACATTTCATACAGTTGCTAATTCTTTTAACCAATTTCCTTTGTTGGAAATAAAACCATAATGCGTCATCTGTGATTAGTTAGAAGGGGTTCTGTTTGTCTGTTGTTTGTTTTAATTTTAAAAGCTCCTTTAAAAGAAAAGCTCCATGCTTGCGTGACACTACTCCTTTGAATTAGAGTCCTGAATACAAAAATGTTCATGTTGAATCTGATGAATGAACAATGAACAAATTACATGCTTGTTTCAGCTGCCTCGTCTTACTTTTGATCTCTAATATTAGATCGTTATAATTGTGTTTGAGCTCCTTGTGCGTATATTATTGTTTATGTTGCTATAGAAAATGTGAAATTTAATGTGTTCACTCATAAGCTTAAAAGGAAGTTTCCCCTCTTTTCTTATCTCTGATGTGCTAATCAAAACCATGTTAAAACAAATGTTTAAGTATTATTTTGAAATGGAATCTAACAGGTAGATCGCTCCTTTAAAAGCAATTGCAATGTTGTATTAGGCTTGCCTCCCATACACTTTTCTTTTGAAGGCTACATTGAATTGAAAATAAATGGTTGGCAAGGGCCACAGTGAGTGCAGAATCTTGAAAGGTTTTAAATCTGAGCTCTGACTTCAAGGTTTTAAAGTTTCAAAACTTTTGAAAACTTTTGTAGAACCCTGTGTGAAAACAAACACACACTAACTTACAATAAATAAATGACTTTTTTACTTCTATGTCAGAATTTCATGCCAGAAAGAACCACCAGACCATCTAGTCTGACCACAACTCCCACTCCCCCATCCCTCAGCAGCTGCCTACTGAATCCCAAACTGATATTAGATCAAAGTATCGCAGCCCACAGGTGACTAGACTGTGACATGCCACTGGCAGAGAACAGAAGGACCGAGGGGCACCAATGCCCAAAGCCCCTGCAATGGCAGGGAAAGGATTAAGTAAAATATGCCCAGATAATCCTGGCAAGTGCCCCACACCAACAGGCTACAGAGGAAGAGAAAAACCCCCAAGGTCCCTGCCAGTCAGACCTTGGGGAAAATGCCTTCCCAAGCCCACACCTGGCATATCATTTGAAAACAACATTTCAGTTTGCAGCTTGGAAAAAACAATTTCTTTCTTCCTTGAGCTAATATGATCTGGAATAAATGCTACCCAGTAACTCCAGAGCCCTGGAGTGCCGTTATCACAGAGTCACTTTCAGAACAGAGCCACACTTTAATAAAAAGGAACATTGGGGCAGATTCCCTTGGAGCATTCTTGCAAGATTGGAAAGCTGGCATGGTAGGAACATCACAATAGGCTGGAGTGAGAGAAATAGCTTTTCCAGCTCTTGCTATTCTGGAGAATGGTGGAAGGAAATCTCCTTTGGGCCTGTTCTCCCTTTCCAGCCACATTAAATACAGCGTGCCAGATTTACTCCATTATTTAATGCCTAGCAGCAACTTTAGGTAGCTAAATAACTTTGCAAATCTGGCTCAGGGGCCATTGCAACAACTGGGGTGCTGGCCATCTCCACAGCCCCCTTGCACTTTACTGGACAGGAAAACTCACTACCCTAGAGGGCCACTGTCTTTACAATCCCGGTATGCCACCACATTGCAGCAGAGAATCAGCCTCACTCTTTATTTCTTACTCCAGTAGCCCAGTTGTCTTGATATTTCTCATGTAGAAAACAAGCAGATAAAACATCTTGCTTGGCTATTTAGGAACAAGGAAATCTACCTCTGAGGCCCTATTTCACATAAGGAAAGAGCACAAACATACAAGGTAATGCCTCATTGCGGACGTCTTTGCCATTGTCATCCAGCAGGAGGTGTGTCTTCCTTTACCTTTCTCTGTGGTGCTATTTACAGAGAACCAAGTCCTCTGGTAGGTGGGGTTATTGACCTACCTGAAGTTTGTTCAGCCTCTCCCCAGGAGTCCTAAAAATAGTATGTAAAGATTTGTGCATGTCTAGATAGTGGCATAGCCATGTTTGAAATACACCCACATATTGACAAGAATTATCCTGCAACTTTTACTCCTGCGGTGGTGTTCAAATATTTCATCCTGTCAATTTAAGACAAGAAGATCTTGAAGTCATTACAGGACAGCGTTGGATACCCCTATATTTGTTTTGTGCCTTATGTGGTCAGTTGTCTCATTGATTTTAATGGGATTGTTTCAGAGTAAGGTACTACTCAAATCAGGCAAATCTTTCTGAATCTGCACCTAATTGATTAGGGGGAAGAAAGTTACGACCACGTCCAGATCTGCAAAGAACAAAGCTGTGTGCAGATGCAAGCTTCCCTTCAGCAATGAGCAAAGAGTTCCCTGCTACTGAGAAAATAAACAAGGGGAACCAATTAGCTCAGAATATAAGTGCAAATTATGTAACTATGAGATGCTGCAATTGTTTTAGTGGTGCTAATGGAAATGAATTGATTACGACAGATGATAATGCTCATAAAGATCCTTCTCCAGAGGGATCCAGGGGCAGCAAGTGCCATAAACATAACACCCCTTCCCACTCATTAATTTATTTTCCTGCTTCAATGAAGGCCAAAAAGAATTTACAAGGTGCAGTACCCTGCTGGCTGACACCCTGAGAGCCCAGGGCTATGAGATCTAGAGACATGTCCTGATCGTGGGAGCCCTGGGCTTGTGGGACCCCCACAACAAGCCGGGACTGACAGCGTGCGGAATCGGTTGATGCTATGCCTGGCTCATGAGACAGCTCATGGTGTCAAAGACCATCAATGATCCAGAGACATCTACATGGAACACATCATGGGACACCGTCAATACCACGTTGAGTAATCAAGACCGCCGACCACGGAAATTACCCACTTCCTTCCCTAATGAAACAAGACATGCACCCCACCCATGTACTTATTCACTACACTGATACTGACTCAGTATCAGTGTAGCGAATGTGGGTGGTCTCTTAATACTTCCTTGGGTGGTGTACCCAAACCCACTTATCCACTGATGCTCTAAAAACTCCCGCATCCCAGTCTGGATCTGTGCTGGTTATGTGATACGTATGTATCTCATGAACTTTGTAACTGGCACTTGTAATCCCTCACAACTCAAGCCTGACCCCAGATGTAGAGGACCTTCCCTCTTAATTTGTGTATATTTAATTTTAAACATTAACTTTAACAAAAAAAGAAAAGGAGCTCAGAGTGGGCCGGATGCCTAGAGAGATGGCCAAAGTAGTGGTGTTCCAGATGAGCTGCATCCAGCTTAGGGGAAAGATGAAAAGCACTTTGAACTACTAGAGCTCACACCATTTTGAAAGACTATGGTAACAACAATCAATTATTTCAAATTAAGGACCAGAGACTTACCCTGCCATATAGGTTTGTGTTCATTTGTTTTTACTAGCTAGGCACACAGTCGCCTCTTAGAGCTGTCTCTGTAAACCAGAGGGAAGCCTGATGTACGTGATGTGTATCCTCATCATGTCCACAACAACCAGAGGTTAACAAAGATGGATGCCAAGAGGAAGCTTCCATCAGCTTCCTGGAACCCGATTCCCTAGCTCACTACAAAGCCTTATAGTGAAATCTGCTGGCAATGGTCGGTTAATCCTCACCAGCCTTCGTTTCTTTTAGAGACACCTCTTTGAGCAGCCTATTGGCGAAGTCAGAGGTGCAACAGAAAAAGGGATCATTATCCATCACTGGATCCATGTGCGCTCCACCACCATGAAACCATCAGGTAGTCTTTGGTAAGTAGATGCTAGGGTAAGGGGCTTTAACAACATACTGGGGTGTGATGCTAAAATGTTATGAATTGTTTCAAGTTAATAAATTAAAAGGGCCTGTCATCATCACTTCATTCGAAAAAACAGCGTTTCTCTGCATGATTATAAAGGGTTTAGGTCCGGTGGGACTTTCTAAACCTTCTATACCTTCTCTTCCCCTAATAATTCTTTGCTGTGTAATCTATCATATCAGTTCAACAAGGGAAGATGCTGCAGAATATTAAGTGACTGCACTTCACTCTAGACAAAAATAAGTGCTTACTGCTATACTAGAGGTAAGCCAGTTAGACACATCTATAGCTCCTTTTCCTCCTTCCTGGAAAAATCACGGAGCAGGTCCTCAAGGAATCTGTTTTGAAACACTTGGTGGAGAGGAAGGTGATCAGGAACAGCCAACATGGATTCACCAAGGGCAAGTCATGCCTGACCAACCTGATTGCCTTCCATGGTGAGATAACTGTCTCTGTGGATATGGGGAAAGCAGTGGATGTGATATACCTCAACTTTAGCAAAACTTTTGATTTGGTCTCCCACAATATTCTTGCCAGCAAGTTAAAGAAGTATGGGTTGGATGAATGGACTATAAGGTGGATAGAAAGCTGGCTAGATCATCAGGTGCAATGATGTCTAATTGCCAGCTGGTATCAAGCGGAGTGCCCCAGGGGTCACTCCTGGGATTGGTTTTGTTCAACATCTTCATTAATGATCTGGATGATGGGATGGATTGCACCCTCAGCAAGTTCACAGATGACACTAAGCTGGGGGGAGAGGTAGATATGCTAGAGGGTAGAGATAGGGTCCAGAGTGACCTAGACAAACCGGAGGACTGGGCCAAAAGAAATCTGATGAGGTTCAACAAGGACAAGTGCAGAGTCCTGCACTTAGGACGGAAGAATCCCATGCACTCCTACAGACTAGGGATCCCGAATGGCTCGGCAGCTGGTCTGGCCCAAAAAGGATTAAGGGTTACAGTGGACAAGAAGAATGGATATGTCAACCAGTGGTGCTTTGTTCGCCAAGAACGGCTAATGGCGCATTTTGGGCATATAAGTACGGGGCAATGCCAAGCAGATCGAGGGACGTGATTATTCCCCTTATATTCAATCATATGGTGAGGCTCATTCTGTGAGTAACAAGCTTGTGTCCCAGTTCTGGTTGCCCCACACTACAGGGGATGTGGACAAATTAAGAGACTCCAGCGGAGGGCAAACAGAATGTTTAGAGGCTGGAAGGCACACACCGACTTATGAGGAGAGGCTGAGGGAGACTGGGATTCATTAGACTCACTGCAGAAGGAAGAGTGAGGGGGGATTTGATAGCAAGCCTTCAACTACTGAAGTGGGTTCCAAAGAGGATGGATCTAGACTGTTCTCAGTGGTACTAGATGACAGAACAAGGAGCAATGGTCTCAGATTGCAGTGGAGGTAGTCTAGGCTGGACATTAGGAAACACTATTTCACTAGGAAGGTGGTGAAGCACTGGAATGGGTTATCTAGGGAGGTGATGGAATGTCCATCCTTAAAGGTTTTTAAGGTCAGGCTTAAAAAAGCCCTGGCTTGGATGATTTAGTTGGGGTTGGTCCTGCTTTGAGCAGTGGGTTAGACTAGATGACCTCCTGAGGTCTCTTCCAACCCTGATCTTCTATAATTCTATGATTCTCATCCAGATAGACCATGCTATTTTCCTGAAAATGTCTCAGTCTCTGATTGTGTGTCTGTCTTCATGACTAAGTATGAAACAGCCTTGGGTATAGTTAAGGAGGTGCTGAGGCCATTACATTTTCTGCCACCATAAGGAAAAACAAAAGCATTTTTCCCCATGGGTATTTCTGGAGAACACCTTGTTCTTGCTCACAGTTCATGAAAGAGAAGGGAATAAGCAGGTAAAGAATTGAAATATTTCCTACATGAAGATATCTACTGGCAGCTGATGCATCCTGAGGAATGCTGATCATGTCCAGTGTACTGTCACGGCCAGAGGTGAAGCCTTTAAATGTGTCCCTGTGCTCAGCGCTACCTGGTTGTTTTAAAAGCATTCATCATCTTAAATAACCTGAATCACAACCCCCTTCTTCCTGGGAAATGTTTGCACTGGATACAATGTCTTGCAGGTCATTCACAATCTTCACTGGTTTCCTCCCTGGCATTTCCTCTGTGGTAAATAAACAGTTACAGTTAAATACGTGTCAAAGAGATTAGTTCTTTGTGCCTACCTTATAGCCCTGCAAACAGACTTATTATCCTGCTCCAAGTAGTGATTACCAGTTGAGAAGCTAATTAGCATGCTGCTATCTCCAAGAGCACAGAGATATACTTGAGGAGAGCCGTAATTTTACATGACATAAAGTGCCTGCTTGTTAATAATTAAACCCCAAACAACTGCATTCCAATAACGTTAAAGGTCTGACATCAGCGTAGAGTCCAGGAAATGCAAAGTTAATGCTGAAAACACCTACTCTACTGTTACACAAACACTAAGGAACAAATCCTCAGTTGGTGTAATAGCAGCCTTCAACTACCTGAAATACCACTGACGTCAGTGGAGCTGCACCTGTTTACACTCTCAGACAACTGGGTCAAATTACACCTTGATTTTACATCCCGCGTGATCCGAACCCCTCTATCAGGGTAATGGTTCACCCCAAAGATTATAAACCGGTTGTCTCCAAGCACAGATCTGAGCCTTGGAAGATATAGATTAGCTTCATGTCTCTGTGAGGTAAGGGGGGGAATTACTCTGGAAAGAGACTCTGCAAGATAATGGCCCCTCATGACTGAGATGATCTGTTCCTAGAGCATTTTCAGATCCCATCAGCTGATGGCCGTGACCAAGGAAAGAGGTGATTCCGTACAGAGTCAGCTCAGCAAAGGACTGCGCTAGAATTTCTCCTTTCTTGTGTACAGTCAACATCACTGTTTGCTAGGTTCCCCCCAGCTACACCTGGGCAAGCCTAATGGTGGTGCAGGAAAAACCTGGCCAGCAGAGTCTTTATTACTGATGATGAGGATACCAGATATGGATGTTTTAAAAATTCCATCATATAAACCAGGGGTCGGCAACCTTTCAGCAGTGGTGTGCCAAGTCTTCATTTATTCACTCTAATTTCATATGCCAGAAATACATTTTAACGTTTTTAGAAGATCTCTTTCTATAAGACTATAATGCATAACTAAACAATTGTTGTATGTAAAGTAAATAAGGTTTTTAAAATGTTTAAGAAGCTTTATTTAAAATTAAATTAAAATGCAGAGCCTCCCGGACCAGTGGCCAGGACCCAGGCAGTGTGAGTGCCACTGAAAATCAGCTGGCGTGCCGCCTTCGGCACCCGTGCCATAGGTTACCTACCCCGATATAAACTAAGAGCCCAGCCCCTGCTTTGCCTAATTTGCTCAGAACCTCCCTCCCTCCTCTTGTTGTGCTAGCCTGTCTTTTCCCTGTTCTGCGCCCGAGCCACTGCTGTTCTCACTCCCTCACACAGCTTTTCTTCTAGACTGCACGTTCTGTGGGGCAGGGAGTGCTGTTTGCTAGGTGTTTGTACTGCACAAGGCACAACAGGGCCTTGCCTTTCTTCGCCTCTAGGTGCTTCTACAATAACTCTGTTAAATAGTAATTAGCCATTTCAGGGTAAACTGTCCCATTTGGTCCCCAGTTCCAGTCTTCCT
This sequence comes from Chelonoidis abingdonii, assembly GCF_003597395.2. NCBI lineage: Eukaryota > Metazoa > Chordata > Testudines > Testudinidae > Chelonoidis > Chelonoidis abingdonii. Next base: position 103,730,787 of record NC_133776.1, read on the forward strand.
TCTGGCCACCTGCTTAAGGTTCCTGGCTCCCAGCTGTCATCTCTCTTGGTTGGAGGCCTGCATCTCTCTCCCTTCTGATGGGCCTGCATGGCTCCCTGACTTACACTGTGATATCCCCAGCAAGCCAGACTGCCTAAAGGCCAGCACCTGTGCTTAGCCTTCTCCCTCTGAGGCCTCTAAACAGGGCACTGCCAGAGGTTACAAGTTTCCACCCAGCTCTTTCTAAGCAAACACCTTTATTCAGAAGGTGAAGGCATTACAGAGAAAACATATAACAAACAATAGCAGTTCCCACGCGCATGCTAAAAGCTTACCAGAGATCACCTATCAGCCCCATGGGGCTCTAGTAGGCCAAACTCTTTGCAATCGTTCTGCGGGAGTTGGGGCTCTTGGGCAGACAGTCCTGTGGCTTTTAAAGCCATGTCATTCCCCAGCAACAGAGACAATGGAATGTCTGCAACACATGGACAGCCATCATGCCTGACCCATCCTGGGCCTGTGTAGGAAATCTGGGCTGCAGGCAAAGCGAAGGCTTTCACACCTGGAATTTTAACCTACATTTCACACCCTGGGAGAATCTGATGGGGTTTCACCACATGGGGCTTAATGATCAGCTTAGCAGAGAGGACCATAAAGATTATGGGCCATGCAAAGAATCTTTGTTGGTAGAGTTGAAATTGACCCCTGAAGTATACCAGGGAAAGTTTTGGAGAGTTCAGAAAAAACGGGGTTATGTGCTATGCAGAGGGGTCAGCCCAAATTAGGAGTTACATAAGAAAATGGGGAAGTGGGTGTGGGGGGGTGATATCGCCTATGAATTAACAGACACAGAACTATTCCATTAACTTTGCCACCCTGACCTAAACTCATGAGCTAACAGATAAAGATCGTAGAAATGTAACTATCACTGGAGAATTGGCAGCATTACGTGGCTAGTTAGCCTGGGTTTGACAGAAAGCTCAACAGGGGTGGAATGACATCAGAGGACAGCATTTGGACCCAAGGCAAGACCCTCACCCAGCAGGAAGGGAAACTGGCTCTGAGAAGCCCTGGGACACATGGGAAAATCCAGTGTTCTATATGTGGCCAGTTCGGTCACTTGGCTCAGAATTGCCCACTAAGGCCCAGCGCAGTGCTGGAAAGGGCAGCTGCACCCCAACCTCCCAGAGTTACTCTCTGGAAGGAGGGAATCACTCAGTCAGTCCAGCGATGACATATAATAGTCACGCAAAGCCTTTTACACTCCTACCTCCCATCCACGTGTCATGCGGCACCTTCCTGGGTACAGATCATAAGAACACAAAAATGGGCACACTGGGTATATTTTTCAATTCTTTAATAATTCTTGTGGGTCTTCTCTGAACCCTCTCCCATTTATCAACATTCTTCTTGAGATGTTAATAACAAAACTGGTCACAGTGTTCCATTAGTGGTCCCAGCAGTGCGAAATACAGGGGTAATCAAAAATGTTTTTAAATCACCCCTGAAATATTTTGCTTCTTGAATACCTATTTTTCATTGCAAATGCAGAGTTTTGGTAAATGATAAATTTATATAATGGATTTCAACAATAATTTCAGTGAAATATTGGTAAAAAGTAATGTGAAAAAATTCAAGTGGTACGGGTCTATTTTGAACCCTGAAAAATTGGAACAATTTCAATTTTTGTACCAGGTCCAATACTACCACATAAATTAGAAGATGGGATTGTTCAAAGTCATTAAAGTCTGTAAAAGAGTTGTTTTAACCCCAGCAAATTCTCTGCACCTTTTAGGATTGTTCCCTAACTGCTGGATGGTTCATCTTTGGAAACTTAACACTTTTTTTAAACTAACAGGTATGAAATAGCAAAGCAAATCTGTTAGCTAAAAATTGGAAATGGCTGAATTTGTTGGCTATATGTTTTGGTGCTAGCTGAGATACACAGCCAATATCATTAAAGTTAAAGTTGTCATCTAAAAATAAAAGTAACTACTGAGGATCTGCCCAGATACATTCTTCATTTCCAAGGTTCTTGATAATCTAAACACGCAAGTTCAAAACATCATGCTCAGCATTTCTGCATCCAGCTTGTTTGCACCCCTACAATTAACACAGAAAAAGCACCAGGAATAAGATGTGTACAATTATTTTGCTTATTAAGTATAAAGATATGCATTGAGCAAAACCGGTAAGCAATTCCTGTTTACTCAGCTCTGTCTGAAGTTTCCTTGAGCTTAATCCTTGAGGTTGGCGGCCCATACCCCGATTGGGGTGAAGGGCATGAGTGAGTGAGTGAATCCTTGAGGTCTTGTTGTGTCTTGCAGTAAGTCTGGCTAGGGAGGCTGAGATGGAGCGAGCTTCAGTGATAATTATCACTCTGTATTTTTCACTCTTTGTCTATGTTCGTAAGCATATTTAGAGGGCACTTAGTAAAAGTGATGACAACCTAACTGAGAATCTGCTATTAATGGAAAACAATTAGCAGGCTGTATGGGAAGGTAGTTGTTTAAAATATTATGTGCAGGATAGAACATGGCCTATTTTCCCATTGATGATGATGGAGTGTCCCACTGAGTTTGACAGATGAGCTACAGTCACTTATTGTGGGTCCTAATATAAGACCAAAGACAAATTTAGGACCTCAGCCCTGTCTGCAAATGCCACAGGTGAAGAAAATTGCAGATGAATGTTCAGTGCTCATAGCTTTTCACCTTGCATGTCCCTCCTCAATTGCAGCACTCCACAAGGTCTCAAAGTCTTCCAGTCCAAGGTTACAAAGCTGCCACCATCGGATCTTGTCATAAGCTCCCAGGTGTTAAGGCTGACATTGTGAGATTGGCCTTAAGAATGTCTTTATAATGTTTTCTTGGTCTGCCCCTAAAACGAGTTCCAGTCTGCAATTCTCCATAGAAGACGACCTTCAGTATTCCATGGCCAGACATATGAACCACATAAGCCCATCATCTCAGCTCCACTCTCGCTATAAAAGTTTCAATGCCTGTGGTATTGCAGCACTCAATGACCTCAGTGTTTGGAACTAAATCTTGCCCCATAATTCCCATTATCTGCTGTAGACATTGTAAGTGGAATTGGTCCAAGTGTTTTATGCACCATCAGTAAGTGGTCCACATGTTGCAGCCATAGAGGGGTGGGGTGATGATGATGCCGTGGTAAACATCAGTTTTTGTACGCAGCCTGACACCAGGTTCATTCCAGGGATGACTCTGATGTTTTCCAAAGAGATTGTTGGCTGCACCAATGGGCTTTGTAATGTCATCGGCAATCAGTGCATCTATGCATTGGTCCTGGGGCCGGTTTTGTTCAATATCTTCATTAATGATCTGGAAGATGGCGTGCACTGCACCCTCAGCAAGTCTGCAGATGATAGGATACAGAGGGACCTAGACAAATTAAAGGATTGAGTCAAAAGAAACCTGATGGGTTCAACAAGGACAAGTGCAGAGACCTGCACTTAGGACAGAAGAATCCCATTCACTGTTACAGACTAGGGACCGAATGGCTAGGCAGCCGTTCTGTAGAAAAAGATCAAGGGGTTACAATGGACGAGAAGCTGGATATGAGTCAACAGTGTGCCCTTGTTGCCAAGAAGGCTAATGGCATTTTGGGCTGTATAAGTAGGGGCATTGCTAGCAGATCAAGGGATGTGATCATTCCCCTCTATTCGACATTAATGAGGCCTCATCTGGAGTACTGTGTCCAGTTTTGGGCCCCACACTACAAGGAAGATGTGGAAAAATTGGAAAGAGTCCAGCAGAGGGCTGGAGAGCATGACTTACGAGCAGAGGCTGAGGGAAATGGGATTGTTTAGTCTGCAAAAGAGAAGAATGAGGGGGGATTTGATAGCTGCTTTCAACTACCTGAAAGGGGGTTCCAAAGAGGATGGATCTAGACTGTTCTCAGTTGCACCAGATGACAGAAAAAGGAGTAATAGTCTTAAGTTGCAGTGGGGGAGATTTAGGTTGGATATTAGGAAACACTATTTCACTAGGAGGGTGGTGAAGCACTGGAATGGGTTCCCTAGGGAGGTGATGGAATCTCCTTCCTTAGAGGCTTTTAAGGTCAAGATTGACAAAGCCCTGGCTGGGATGATTTAGTTGGGGATTGATCCTGATTTGAGCAGGGGGTTGGACTCGCTGACCTCCTGTTGTCCCTTCCAACCCTGGTATTCTATGATTCAATGATTAATGAAACGACAGTGCCTCAGTAGCAAAATTTGTCTACGACCTTGAGTGGTACATCATCAAAGGACACAACTGGCGAAGTTGCAGTACTTCCCGATTGAGGCTGGATCATGACTTCGGTCTTCTTTAGTCTGATCGTTAAGCCAGAAAGTTTTGCTGCACATGCAAAGCAGTCAGAGAGTCCCTGAGGTAACAGGCTAATAAAATGCAATATCAGCGAACAATAATTAATGAATAATTGTCTTAATAACTTTTGTCTTTACACTTAGGTGATGCAGATTTAAGAAACCTCCTCTCATGAAGTACTGCATATCAAAGCTCTAGCTAGTGTGCTGAATGCATCTATTAGAACAGCTGCAAACTTAAGTATGTCAGAGCAAGATCACAACCTTGTTTTACTTCACTGGTGACAACAAAGGGAGCTGAGAAGCAGCCTTGGTGGACACAAACCTGCATTCCTGCATGAAAAGACTGAATAATGTTTACAAACTTATTGGAGCAACCAAGCCTGTGGATTAATAAAATCTACATATAGGTCTTGATTCTGCTCATAACATTTCTCTCTGAATCTGCTGGAGTGCAGATATCATGTCTGAAGTCCCACACCCAGGATGGAAGCCACACTGGCTTTCAGGCAGTATCTTCTCTACAGGTTGATCAATTGGCCGGTTCAGCATGACTCAGGTGAGTAGCTTTCCTGCAGTGGCAAGGAGCGAGGTGCCACAGTGGTTATCACAAGAAGTGCTATTGCCTTTCCTTTTGCAAAGGTGCATAATTTTGCCTTTAAGTTCCTGTGGCCCAGCCTTCTGTTCCCAAAACCTTTAAGTAGAGGCCAGATCATCGTGCGCTGATGCTGACACGGTGCAAGGGCAATGCAGAACCTTATTGTTTCCATTGGGAGCCCCACAAGCAGCTTGGGAGGTTCATAGTATTGTGACCTTCCCAAGAGCCACTCGCCCGGAGTAAGATCTTCCCTTTCAAAGCACCACGGCAGCAACGCTGATTTCACAGAGCACTCTGGGTGGGAGTTACAACAGCACCCAGTGGTGGCCTGTCTCTGCTCCCATTGGAGATGGTGACAACAGCCCCTCCCCACCACCCATTAACTCCAATGGGAGCAGAGGTCAGCAATGCTGAGTGCTTTGGGACATAATTCTCCTTTGATTCACAATAAGACCGTAAGCAACCTCACTGGGGCTGCAGGGGATGGCTTCCAGGCAGAGTCTTGCCCTATGCTTATAATTTTGCTTAAAGCAAATGATTTTTGGCACCTAAAGATTTCTCATGCTCCAAGAGAGTTGCATGTGCCAGCTGTACGTGCGGGGATTGAACTGCCAAAGCTGTCATGGGACTGAAAATCTGTCTGATTGCTGGCATTGGAATTACTCCTGATTACATCAGCGTAAGAGAAATCAGAAGGAGGCCCTACTGGTGTCAGCCATTTTGGATTCCCTTTGAGTCTGGAGGAAGTGGATGTGGTCTCTTTCGTGATTTTTAAACCTTTGGTTTTGCTTGAAAAAGTCTGTTTGAGAGTAAGCGCCTACGGGGAAAGGAAATCAGCACTGTGGCTGGGGTCTGGCAGGTTGCTGGAATGCCTCACCATTTCGGTTTGTGGTGTCTCTCTGTGTAAGGACAAACACGAGCATGAAACAGCACAGCCAGTGTGAAATTAGCTTTCATAATTTATCCTACAAAGAGGGAAGATGAAAGATTTATTCTGGGCTAAATGGAGCTATTAGCAGAACAACTCTTTCTTCCATTTTACTATTTCTAAACATGCAATTTACTAGTGCGAAAGTTTTCTCACTGAAAACACTGAGCAATGATGCCATTCTACTCACTTGGAAATATCCTGGGTCCCAGACTCCAGGACTTAGAGCTGCTGCTCCCTCATAGTTCATGGGGGAGGGATAGTTCAGTGGTTTGAGCATTGGCCTGCTAAACCCAGGGTTGTAAATTCAATCCCTGAGGGGGCCCTTTAGGGAACTTGGGCAAAAATCTGTCTGGGGATTGGTCCTGCTTTGAGCAGAGGGTTGGACTAGATGAGCTCCTGAGGTCCATTCCAGCCCTGATATTCTATGATTACCCTTGTAGCTTCTAGGGCACTTTGAATGCGGAAATATCTCCTTAAATTCATCTTCAGGCTGGAACATGGAGCAATTAACCAAATATCAAGGTCCATTTCCATACCTAGCACAGTACCAGCTGCCATCCCATCACAATATAGTGGTTGCTCTAAGATTAGTAATCTCAAACCTGCACATGCATACTACAGGTGATATCATTTTCTCTTCTGCCTGCTTTGTTTCAGATCAGTTCTTACACCATGCTCATCCCACTACGGTATCTAAATGCCTTCCCCCAGTGCACCAGATCTATCACTAACATCTGTGACGTACTTGTCCTCTTATCCTCTCCCCGAGGGAGGGCAGCGTGCACTGGGATCTCGTGGTTTACAATTCTTTTCACATATGTACACATTTGCTCTGTGTTTATTTTAGTGAAGGCAAGGCCAAAGGAACACACCTTGCCCTGAGAGCGGAAGGTGAAGTGGCTTGGGATAGGCCCTTGCTCCTGTGGGATTTCACTCACACAGTCTCAGACTTGCCCCAGGGGAAGTTCTGTCTCCTGCACTGATGAACCCTTCCCTTCTTGTAGACAGTTCCATTGTGCCAGCAGCCTGGCTTTGAGCCACGACCCACGTACTCCGATTAGCAGTGTCAAGTGAATGCAAGACTGGGTCCTGAGACTGTGTGGTTTTCAACCTTGGGACTGCCTAGAAGGAACTCATCCTATGCATGGCTGAATGCAGGGAGGGCAATTTTCCCCAGGACTAGCATAGACTGCATGGAGGAGGGATGGGGAAGAGGTAGGCAGAAGCATGTTTGTGCCCTCTTCCCAGTGGCCAGGTCAGCAGTGTGTTTTAAAGGGGCTACACAAGCACCCTTTTGGCAGATGGGGTCCATTACTTGTTTTCTGCAATAAGTCTAAGTTCCTCATCCTACATTTAGCCTCTGGAACACACTGCCACATGATGTAACTGTGGACAGGAGCTTGGCAGGATTGTATATTTATATGGACAATGAGAAGGTCTAGTTATAATAGTAAGGATAAAAGAAGGGAGAGTTTTAGAATGGATCTAACCTCTTATCTTCAGCAGATAAGACAAATTTACCTGTCTAAGTATTCTGGGTTAGAAATATTCTCCGTGGACAGGCTATTCCACCACTGCCCACTGCACTGTGTCTCATACTTTCCTCTCTTACTGGCCAGGGTCAGAGACAGAATATTTGACCAAATGGGCTCCTGGTCTGATATGGTCTGGCAATCCCTATATGTCTAGATCCCAGAGCTTTTAAGAACATACGAACACAAGAACAGCCATACTGGGTCAGACCAAAGGTCCAGCCAGCCCAGTATCCTGTCTACCGACAGTGGCCAATGCCAGGTGCCCCAGAGGGAGTGGATCTAACAGGCAATGATCAAGTGATCTCTCTCCTCCCATCCATCTCCATCTATCGGACAAACAGAGGCTAGGAAACCATTCCTTACCCATCCTGGCTAATAGCCATTAATGGACTTAACCTCCATGAATTTATCTAGTTGTCTTTTAAACCTTGTTATAGTCTCAGCCTTCACAACCTCCTCAGGCAAGGAGTTTCACAGGTTGACTGTGCGCTGTGTGAAGAACCCTTTTATTTGTTTTAAACCTGCTGCCCACTAATTTCATTTGGTGGTCCCTAGTTCTTATATTATGGGAACAAGTAAATAACTTTTCCTTATTCACTTTCTCCACACCACTCATGATTTTATAGAGCTCTATCATATTTTCACACTTTTGTGCCCCAGGATTATGACATTTGTAAACAGGTTTGGTGGTTGTTAACTGCAGAGGGGGAAACCTTTCTTCAGTGTCGTTCAGATAATGCTTAATTTGCGGTATCAAGTTACTCGATCAGATCTGCACCACAGCGTTTGCCATTCAATCACACCAGAAGGATTAAAAAAAAGGAGTCAGAGTTCAAACAAGAACGACCATGTGGAATTCAAATGGCTATTGAAAAGTTTTTTCCCATGGAGATAGCAAAGGTACCAGTGTTACTCAATAGCCACTCAGCTTGTGTTACAGCTACTGGGGCTATGATGTGCTGAATAGGTCAACAGAACTCAGTTGGCAAACCAGGGTGATTTCTAGATTGGAAGTAAGCATTGGTTTGAAGCCTGGAGATTGGCTTCTTCACACATCGAAGCATTCAGATGGACTGCTTGATAGCTTGTTGAGCAGCATACTTTCCAAGCATCCATCTTAGCACATCGTATCATGGTACAAAGGGTTATTTCAGATTCACTTATGCCACATCTTGTCAAGTCACATTAATCACATTAAAAAAGAATGTGCTGCCGTGCTGGGAGAGCAGACATGCGACCGACGTTTTACAAGGACCCCTGCTGGATTTGACTCAAGCAGGGATCTGTCTGCTTTTGCACCAGCCTGGTAAAAAATGAGAGAATATGTGCTCCCACTGAACCTTCCAGGCCAGACAAGTGGAGCATAGAACCCAGCAGTCCTGTAGAATTAGGAACTCAGAATATCACAGTGTAACATCTGGTGCCTTAAGGGACATTCTTCTAGTAAATAAATAACCTAAAGAGAGGATGAGTTTCTGGGTCAGGGCTGTTTTGGGGTAATTTTCATAATTGTTCCTTATTCATATAGATGGTCAGGATGTGGCTCCCATTTCATCGCATTAAAAATTTAAACATTATCTGTATTTGTTGGGTTTTTTTTCCATAGGGTTACTTACAGATAGTCAAACTGAAAACAAAGTGTTGGGTCATCTCATAATCCTCCCTATCTTAACTTGTCACACTGCCATGTTTTGTAGAAGGAATGTTCAACTTAAAAGAGCAAAAGTCTATCCTCCATTACATGAACAAAACCTCCATTGTTCTCAGTAGGAATTGTGCTGCACCCGTCTAAAGGAGAGCAGGATTTGGCCCATAAAGTTCTTCAAGGCTCTGAACAAAAATGACAGGTTTCAGAGTAGCAATCATGTTAGTTTGTATCCACATAAAGAACAGGAGTACTTGTGGCACCTTAGAGACTAACACATTTACTTGAGCATAAGCTTGTGGGCTATACTGTAAAATGCAACTAGAGGCTAACATGCTGTGGATTACAAATCTTTGAAGATACCTGCAAAAGCTGCACGGTTAGGAAATGCCAGATTGCTAGCCTAACAATTTAGAAGAATTTGCACCACAAAGTGCCAGATTCTCTTCTCGCACTGGGGGCAGCTACATAACACTGCACTAGTGGAACTCTGTTAGAGTCACTGGTCAAGGGACGAGGAGAAATGGTCACACAGATTTTGTCAAAGGAATATTTCAGGACTACTTCAGCAACAATGGGAATTTTCCTGATACACAGATTAGCTGCTGGCCTCGACTATTTGCCTGTGATATTCTGACTATCTAAACCTGATCGGTATTTATATTTCTCCCTTTATCAGTAGATGGATTAAAAACAAAAGCTATGAACAAACATTGTTCTCACACATTGAATCGTTCTGCTGTAAGAGCTAAGTAGTTTTAATTTGAAAAGCTGGTAAAAAGCTGTAGTTTTTGCCTTCCTTGGGTAATGTGCTTGCCAGTACCTACAAATTCAGGGAAGAGCCAGCATTCCTACAGAAGTTTGATAGTATTCTCATCTGGAAAACTGACAAGACACTGAATTCCAGATTCAGGAAACTTTCAGCTCTATGATGTGTTTATAATTAAATTTATTTCCCTTGAATGCAACTGTGAGTCCCCCTGGCTTATTGTGCTAGGCAGTTGCATGTAAAGGATTAAGCCTGTGGAATCAAATACATTGATGACATGATTTAGGAGTGAGCTGGAAAGATGAATAGAATTAAAGCAACTGACACTATTTGCTTTAATCTTCTGGAGTGAGCCTGGATGAATTCACACCTTAGTTGTGCTCTAAAAACAGGGACTAAAAAAAAAAGATTGTTTTATGTAGTTTATTCAGAGCTTAGATGTTCAGTACATTACTCCTCTCTGGAGTGCAAGTCTGCAGCATTTATTGTCTCATCCCTGTCTTGTCTAGTAGGTTACTCTCTTCACTGGACTATAAATGAGCAGAGTGATAGGCTGCCGAGGGTTCGGAGAGCACAACTCAGTCCTTACTCCAACCAAAAAGGGAAAAGAAACCAGCTGGGATTCTACCTCGATCTACGCTACCAATTCTTGTGTTGGATTTGCCTTGGAAGAAGGCACAAAACGTGATCCCAGATAAAGTAACACTGCGCAGCTCAGCAGAAGGGGGAGAATCCCCTCTACGTGGCAGAGGTGTCTACTTGGGGCAAAGAATTGAAGCAGGATCTGCAGGGCCCTATATGGCTCCTTTGCCACAGGCGCCCTTCTGGATTCACATTAATATGAGGGCAGAATTTGGCCCTTAGATTCTGAGCACTGAATATCAAGCACTCAATTAAGCTACATTCAGCTGTGTGAAGTGACCAGGTCTCCTGCCTCAAGGGCTAAGGAGATCTAAGTAGTTCATGAAGTTCTTTCTGGCTTTATCTCCTGAGTCTCAGAATCAGAGGCCTACACTTGCGTTTTTGAGATCTGAATTCTGCCAATCCATTATAGAGCCCTTTTTCATATTCCTCACAAAGCCATGCTCCCTGATGGAAAGTGTCTGTCCCAAGCAAGCGGACAATGCACTGAAACATTTCTAGACACCTGCAGCCCTGCTGAAGCCATTAGGAAAACTCCCATGGACTTCCAGGGAGGCTGAATTTCATCCCTGGGCTCTCTAGGGCTCGTCGTTCTCGCTGTTGGGAATCTATCATAGATTCATAGATTCATAGACTCTAGGACTGGAAGGGACCTCGAGAGGCAGGACCAAATACTGTCTAGACCATCCCTGATAGACACTGGGGGAGAGGGATAGCTCAGTGGTTTGAGCATTGGCCTGCTAAACCCAAAGTTGTAAGCTCATTCCTTGAGGGGCCCACTTAGAGATCTGGGGCAAAAATTGGTCTTGCTAGTGAAGGCAGGTGGCTGGACTCAATGATCTTTCAAAGTCCTTTCCAGTTCTACAAGATTGGTATCATGTTGTAGGTTACAACTTCCTCTCATAATATGAAAAGTAATAAATATTTTTTAATAGAACAATTTATCTTAAAAGTTCAGGAAGTTTCCCTGGTTATAAATATTTTGTGAAGCTTCTAAAGTAGCTTAAAATCCATTACTCATCAATTTATCCAAAGCCTTTCAAAATGATCTGGCTTCTTTACAGAATTACAGATATAGATAAGTCTATAGTCCCACAACTGAGTCCCACCCGCTTATGCTAGGGTTCAATCTGGCTTATACTGAACACAAGGACACAGGAATAAACCGACTGGATCAGATCCATGGGCCACCCAGTCCAGCATCATGTCTCTGACAGGGCCAGCACCAGACACTTCAGAGGAAGGTGCCAGAATTTTACATTAGGCAGATGTGGCATAATCTGCCCCATTGTATAGGACTCACTTCACTTCACCACCTCTGCAGTGTGTTGTGGCAGCAACACTGCACACTACTGCTGGTTTTACATTTAACTATACCGCAAAGTTGATTACATGCTGTCCCTCAGAAACCCTGAGCTGCAACTCATGGTCGTTTCTTGTGTGCTGATTGTAAAGATGCAGCACATTCTAACACAACAGCACAAACAGCTTGGGCCAATTCTGACTTCACTTTCACCAGTGTGAATCTAGAGTATCTCCACTGAAGGAAAAGGGACTATTCCAGATTTACACTGAAAGCAGAATTTGACCCATTGCTCCTATAAGACATAACAGCTCTGAATGAAATTGTGTATAATGTATTTTGTGTCTGAGCCAACTAATCCGAGAACAACAGATTGAAGCTAAAATTCACCAGGGTGAGCAGACAGACCAGCTGATGAAGCAAACATTTTTTTCAATATTAAATTAAAAAATTTGAAATAGCTTGGCTAAGCCTTGGCACATCTTATGAAATGTGTATTTCATAGGACACAAAATTGAATTGAGCTACTAGTAGCAGGCTGGTGTTGATCTTAGTAGATTGTCTCAGATCAATGAGTTACCGAAAAGTCGTATTACTTTTGGTGGTGCTGACAATAGGAGAGCAAAACACACGTATCCTAAAGCCCGCGTAGGTTGCCTTTTATTGTGGACGTAGAGCTGGAACAAAGAAACCAAACTCATTTCTGACAGGGATGGGCTCTGAAATCTCAGCCTGCATCCAGATCTGAATTTTCAGTTGGGACTTACCTCGATAATGACTGATCACACCAAAGTCCTCGAGCCAAATGTCCCTGAACTTCAGCATGTTCAAAGCCCAGCTCTGAACCGAGCAGTTGGAGACACTCCTAGTTTTGACCTTGGATAGGATGATAATCCCCAGTGACTATGGTGCAGTGTGTGTAGAAGAATGATTGCCTTTTAATACAGACCAAGCCTGTGTAAGGCACATCTGAATGACCTAATGCATCTTTTCCTTCCGCAGTATCTTGGATTGTAAACATTTCTTTTTCCAGTGCAATAAAAATTCTGAAAACAAGCATCTGTAACCCGGGATTATACAGTGAGAATTGTGTATCCTTAACTGCAGTTGGCAAAGGTAGAATTTAGAGTAAAGCATCATTTGTATTTAGCCAACACGGTGAGGTACATGACCTGCCTGGGAACCTGACTCCATAAACAGGATTCCTGAAGGGCCAAAGGAATGGAACTGTACATAATTCTAAAGCCATTGCAGGATGAATTATGTTAAATCCTGCTTATCGGTGCTCTGTTATGCACACATCTATATGTTTATGCAATAGGAATTCTAAAAGGCACTAGTCCAGTTTATGCGGGTACAAGCTGACTCCCAAGGCTGAGTAGTTTATCCTGCTGAAGGAGCTGAATAATAAACAAGGAAAACTGGGCACTCAGTCTCTTGGTGTCACTGCTCTATGGGGGGCATGGATCAGCGTTCCCATCGTGCTCCCTGTCAGTACCTGGCCTACGCCGGGGAAGCTAATGATCCGACCAGCGGACCAAATTCTGTGAGGAATCCTGGTCATGTGCCACCTGAGGCACATTATGCATACGCTAAGAAAAAGGCTGCACTGCAACGAACGAGCTACAAGCCACTGTTTCTGTGCCTGGCTTAGAAAAGTGTGTGTGAGAGAATGCATCTCCCCCATAGCGCCAGCTGTTCCTTGATGCTGCGTTCATGTCTCTGCTGAGCACTGTGTGATGGCTCAGCAGCCATCCGTGCGACCAGGAGGGGCTCCAGGCTGTGCACCACTGAACCTGTTAGTTAAAATCAGTGAAACCACCACCAGTAGCAGCAGTGCCAGCAGGAGTACTGAGAAGTGATTAGATTAATCATAGCAGAATTTTTTTCTGCATCCGACCTAAACAGAGAATGATCAGGATAATGAGTTCAGAGACAGACTTGTACTGCCAACAGTTCCAGTGAGGCCTAGCGCAGGGTGCACTGCCCTAGATTGCACATGCTATCCCATACCTCGGGGTGCTGTTGCTTGTTCTCACTGTAACCCCAAATCCCACTTAATGTGCTCCTCTGGAGGGGCTACAGTGTCTTGCATATGCAGGGGGTGCACAAGGGAAGGGGCAAAGCTCCTTGTCCCAGATGGAACCCAACCCCTTATTTGCACTAATTATGTCATTTCTTGCCTCCACTACCCCACTCACAACATAACACCCAATAACACCCACATCCCCTAACCAGTCTCTGTGTTCTGAGAGGGAGGTCCAGCCCATGCAAGGCCCCATACACCACTCACACCCCAAGCAAACACAGCATCTTGTGTGCACTGACTTTCAACCTCAGTGAAATGAATGCTGCTTTGCGTGCAGCTGCCTAATGCTATTGTGAGCTGGGGAAAGGGATATCCAACTCACATACGTATAAACCAGCCAAACCCAAGGGATTGTACATGCATCCCCGATTTTACAGATAGACCAAGGTATATAGACCAAGGTATATAGATTTATATCTAGATTCTTGTCACTATTCCCCATGGTTTTTGTTCTAGTAGCCATGGGAATACTAACAGAGACATTTACAGCTTCCTTGTGTTGCTGGAACACCCTTGACTCAGTGGACATATGTTCCAGGATTGTTTTCATCTGCAGTGACACGGCTGTGTTTTCTTTAGGAAGATCCCAGCGCACAAACAGCCGTTCTGACTAAAATATCAAATAAACCCCACCTAAAAATGGATGATATTTTTGTTGACATCTATGCCCATTAGACAGAAGAGGATATCAGAGCGCTGTTTGTGCTGATCTGGCATCTGTTTCAACAAATGCAACAGCACTGAAGGTAGCAAAGTACCTGATTTAAGTATTCTTTGTCCACGGTCTGGGTGTATGAAGCTTGTGGCACGGGCCAGCACCATACTCCAAAATGGGAACAGACAGAGGCAGCCTTTGAAGAACTGCTGGTCTGGTGAGTAACCCGTCTTTTGCGTACAACACTGCTGAGAACAATAGACCTATCGAAGCTCTGTCTCAATTGTTCAGTGTGTCTGGGTAAAGCTACAGACTTGCCCCTGGCACTTTGTGTCTAATGGAGACTTCAGCCGGGTCAAGATTAATCAGTAGCTTAAAAATAATATTCCAGTTGTCTTGGGAGCGACTTCGGAGCTTGGCTGTCCCAGGTGAAGTGCACACTGGCATATGGAACGAAAGGTGTTTTCTCCTTTGCCCTAATGCCACACCAAGGCTCCCTCTCCGTGTGAGCCTGGGCCACTGGCTGCACAGTCCCACGGCTCCAGCTGCTGTCAGCCTCCCTTTGTGATGAGTAACAAGCTAATCACCTCACATTCCCACACAAGCCCTGTGCCCGCACAGACAGCGCCCGATGCTGAGGGCATTCCAGCTTTCCCAGCATGCCTTTGCACATTCTATTCATAATGGAAATACTCTCCTAGTTGCAATGCGACAAGGTGTTTGTAGCAGTGATTAGCACATCTGGGGCTAGATCTACACTATAAACGGTGTGAAAAATCCACCCCCCTAAGCGCTGCAGTTAGACTGACCTAACCCCAGGTGTAGACAGTGCTCTGTCACCAGGACAGTGTCTCCCATTACCATAGCTACTGCCTCTCGTGGTGGTGGATTAATTACCCATTGGCATAGTAATGCCATCACTAAAATGCTACAGCTGCGCTGCTGCAGCGTTTGAAGTGCAGACCCACCCTTGGATTGGACCGTACTGTACACTGCTCTGGCTCTGAGCGCCATATACAAATAGAACAGAACAGACCAAAGCATCTAACAATCTAAACCCAAGAACACAAGAATGGCCAGACTGGGTCAGATCCTCTCTACCAACAGAGGCCAGAGACAGATGCATCACAGGGAATGAACGGAACACGGCGATTATCGAATGATCCATTCCATGGCATCCAGTCCCAGCTTCTAGCAGTCAGAGGTTTAGGGACATCCAGAGCATGAGGACATCCAAACCATCTTGCCAAATAGCCATTGACGGACCTATCCTTCTATCACAGGGTGCTCCACTCACTGTTTGTTTGGCACCTCCTCCTGGTAATTCTAGGGAATTGACTTTCAAAGTAAACACCCCTTCCTGCAGTTGCATGCTGTCACTCCAGCTCTCTCTGGTCTGCAGCCCTTCTTTCACTCCAGGAACCACAGCATCTTCTCTGTGACTTGGCCCTCTGGCCAGATCACTCAGCATTTCCCCTGTCCAGGGTACAGTCCTTCTGCCACTCCCACAGTGACCCAGGCAATCTTCCCGTTCATTAGTCCACTGGTGCCACTTCCCTAGTGGCTGATAGGGGATCCCGGGCTTGTCCTATGCTCTGGGTTCCAGTCAAGGGACCCTCAACCCAGCAGTTTTGGTCTTTACTCTCACAGCCTGCACTACTCCTTCCCTGCACTGCTTCCTACCACACCTGGTTCCCTCCCTTTCTCTGAGAGTACCAGCTCCAAACCCTCCTCCTTCTTCCCAGGGACTCCCTGCTGCCTCAGTCTGTTGCCAGCTTCCTGGCTTTATAGGCCCCCCTATTCCTGCACAGCTGAACCTGCTTGTCATCAATTCCCTGCTCCCTGGCACTTCCTCTAGGTGCAGCCTGTGACATTAATAGGCTACCTGGCCTCCTTAATCCCTTCCAGTCCTGCGTGGAGTGGACACCCCATCCAACCTCCATGTACTTATCTAATTCTTTTTTGAACCCAGTTATACTTTTCACCTTCACAACATCCCCTGGCAATGAGTTCCACAGGTTGACTGTGCATTGGGTGAAGAAGTTCTTCCTTCTGTTTGTTTTGAACCTGCTGCCTATTAATTTCATTGGGTGCCCCCTGGTTCGAGTGTTATGTGAAGGGATAAATAATACTTCCTTGTTTATTTTCTTCACATCAGTCATGATTGTATAGACCTCTATCATATCTCCCCCTTAGTCATCTCTTCTCCAAGCTGAAAAGTCTCAGTCTTGGTAATCTCTCCTCATATGGATTAATGTTTAAAAACAGTGCTTCTGAAGAGGGGGCAGTGGGGGCCAGACACTAGCTGAGATCAGTCCCAAGCAGCCACATGAAATCAGTTTGGGGAGGATCAGAGCCATAGTTTGAGCCCAAGGCTTACGCACAGAAAGTTCTGACAACTCTTAAATGTTGAAGCTGCATGATTTTTTAGGAGGGCTGTATGTCAGGAATTGCACTCTTGAATGACCTCAAATTTGATCACTAACACTGTCCTGGATCCCCATGAGCCAAAGCAATTTTCAAGAATATCTGTTTAAACATGTGGATATTGGAGCACTTAGAAAAATCAGCAGTTAAACCGTAAGCTAGTCTCAACGGTAACGAGAGTGGCATCACTACCACCCCCCTAGAATGTGGGGATCTCGGTTTTCAGTTAAAAAAGTAAGTCTCTAGCCCTCAGGTTTGCAGACGATGTAACCAGAGTGTGACCTAAAGACTCAAGAACCAACTCTCAGATCCCTTTGTAACTTTTCACAGATGGCTTTAAACTTAATTAGTTTGAGTAATTTTGCACCATCTGCAAACTTGGCCACCTCACTGTTTACCCCTTTTTCCAGATCATTTATGAATATGTTGAACAGCACTAGTCCCAGTACAGATTCTTGGGGGACCATGCTATTTACCTCTCTCCATCCTGAAAATTGACCACTTATACCTACTCTTTGTTTCCTATCTTTCAATGAGTTACCTGTCCATGAGAGGACCTTCCCTCTTATCTCATGACAGCTTACTTTGCTTAAGAGCCTTTAATGTGGGAACCTGGCAAAGGCTTTCTGAAAGTCAAAGTACACTATATCCACTGGATCACCCTTATCCACATGCTTGTTGATAACCTTAAAGAATTCTAATAGATTGGTGAGGCATGATTTCCTTTTACAAAAGCCTTGTTGATTCTTCCCCAACATATTGTGTTCATCTATACATCTGATAATTCTATTCTTTACTGTACAATTTGCCTGTTACTGAAGTTAGACTTACCAGCCTATAATTGCCAGGATCGCCTCTGGAGACTTTTTAAAAAATCAGCATTACATTAACTATCCTCCAGTCATCTTGTATAGAGGCTAATTTAAGCAGTAGGTTACAAACCACAATATTTCTGCAATTTCATATTTGCGTTCCTTCACAACCCTTGGGTGAATACCATCTGGTGACTTATTGCTATTTAATTTATTAGTTTGTTCCAAAACTTCCTTAACTGACACCTCAATATGGAACATTTCCTTAGATTTGAACCCAAAAAGAATGGCTCAGGTGTGGGAATCTCCCTCACACTTCTGCAGTGAAGATTGATGCAAAGAATTAATTTAGCTTCTCCACAATGGCCTTAGCTTCTTTGAGCGCTCCTTGAGCACCTCGATTAGCCAGTGCCCCCACTGACTATTTGGCAGGCTTCCTGCTTCTGATGCACTTAATTTTGTTGTTGTTGGGTTTTGAGTCTTTTGCTAGCTACTCCTGAATTCTTTTTTAGTCTTTCTGAATAGACTTTTACACTTGACTTCCAGAGTTTATGTTCCTTGCTATTTTCTTCAGTAGGCTGGTTCTAGTCTTGCTTCAATTTCAGTTATGCTGGAGCCTTTGAACAATTGCAGCCACTCAAACAGATCACTCTTCTGGATGCTACAAGGGCAGGGTACTGCACTGGGTTCTGGCTGATGTTGATTGCCATATGCTGCATTTTGGCTTCATTTGTAATTTTGTGAAACTTTTAGGGACACGTTTTAAAATGTGCTCAGCACCTATAATTGGGCCAAGATTTTCTAAGAGCTCAGCCGCTTTCCAGGCACCTTAATAAGTGTCCAGACTTTTCAAAGAGCTGAGTCGGCACACTGAGCATCGACCTCTCTTAAAAACCTGGCCATCAGGGTCACGGTGGGAACTGCTGGGAGCTGAGCTCTTTGGAGGATCTAGGCCTTATTGGGGCACTAAAAAGGCAGCTGACCTCCTTTGAAAATCTGGCTCAGCAAGGAGTGCTAAGTTCTTGGAAGTCTGGCCCCTTCATGACACCACCAGCATTATGGTATAAAGGAAATCAAAATTTCCCTGCTGGGAATTTCATCCAGACCTTGTCTAGTGACTTAGAGTAAGATTATTTGATATTTATGCAGATCCTTGGATTTTCCTCCTGATTCTTGTGGATTGGTAATTTGCATTTCTTTGAAGGCGGCACCCCAGGCAGGAAATGTATCATGTACAACTCAGATAAAACCATCTTACACACAGAGTGCACTTAGCCGTTAATTGGCTACAGCAGAATACAAAGTTTTAAATTATGCATGTTAGACACATTGATGGTAGGAGGAATGCAGATGTTCACTAGCATTATGATCAGTGATTTAGAAGGTCAAATACTGTCTCATGCTTTATCAGCCATGACGCCTCTGGCCCAAATGCTGCCCACCTCCCTCCCTGTGTGGTGTGAGAGAACCTACATGCAGCAGAATTGCTGTGGTTCTGCGTTGAGGTAGGTGCTGCACATGGGGAGGGTGGGCAGGGAGACAGCAGACCCTTCTGCGCTCCACGGGACTCTCATGTTGAGTCTCTGCACAGCGGCACTGAGGGAGGTTTGGGGCATGACAAGAAGATGCTGGAGCAAAGGGACCTATAGGTGCCACTTCAGTCCATGAGCTGTTATAGTTCCAATGGATCAACTGCACAGATGCTCTGACCCAAGTCGGTACAAGGTGGATTGGCCAAGAGTGGGCGGGGGGACAGAATTCCTGATCTTTTTCCTCTTGTGTATATCCTGTGCATAGCTTCTTTCCTGGGGCTTTAAAGGGGTGGAGGGGGGCAGCTTTTGGTCTTTAATTTGCTTCATTTTCTTAATTAACTTTTCAGGAAAAATACCGAAAACAAACAAATCTGAATGCAATGAGCAAGGCATTGTAATGACAACAATCATTCGCCCTGAAAGCAGGCCAAAGGGAGGCAAACACACGCTTCTGTTGCCTTAGGCTTTGAGTCCCCGCGGATTTTCTTTTCCTGATGTTGTCGGAAGGAAGGCCCATGACTAGCATGACGTTATACTAGTTACTCATATCATATGAACATGTTTTACTCCTAGCATCACGTAGGAGTCCTGTATTATTACGACTATCACTCCCTCCCGACAGCAGCAAATTACAGTGTGTTTGCCCCCATAGGCCACCTACATACGCCACAGCATCAGGAATGGCAACTCACAATAAATGCCAGAGACTACACCAGCCATCTGCTAACCCGTCCCACAAACCCCCAGCTAATCAGTCTTGCCCTATGTCACTAACATACTGGAGGTAACACGTACAAAGGTTTTCCACAGTACACCAGCCAACGATCTGCTCCTCTCCAGTAGTCTGTGTGCTGGAGATTGATGAAATCTTCCAGTGAACAGCAAGAACCCCTGTATTCACCCCTGTATTCACAACCTACACTCTGTTGTAATAATCTTTGTACCAAATATGCCTTCGGAGGGATCATTTGAAAACTAATAACTCACTGGTCAATAATATCACGGTGAAATGTGTGTAGCAACATTATATGTAAAGGTTAGGAACATAAGCCAAAATTATGACTGAACTGTGTTTACCAGATCTCCCCTGGGGAGGGGGAAACCTGTTTCTCAAATACAAAAGACAAGCTACTGCCCATGCCATGTGTCAAAGTTGACTGGCAATCACCTGATAAGTGGCCATTTTTGGCAACAAAGAGGGGCAGAAACAGATCAATTTGCATTTTAACACCCAACCACATGGAACCTCTTTCACCTCGAGACTCCATGTCTTTGTCCTCATAGTAGAAAGAAACTTTATCTGGGGGAACCCTCCGGAAAATGCATTTCAAAAGAGACGGGGCAAAGAACATCCCAAGTATTCTGTCTTTCTATTTCTCCTTCTTTCTTTCACCTAACAAAACAAAGGAACCAACCCTTTAACTTGGTGGGAGAGGAGAGGCATTTTGACCTGAGAATTTGGTCAGAAATGTAGCTGGGAATATATGATAAGGATTTGACTTGAACCAAGTCTAGTTTAAGTTTTAGCTACTAGAAGTCACGTAATCTTTATTTCTCATGTAGCCATTTCTCACTTTAATGCCTTTTACTTGTACTCCCTTAAAAATAAACTTGTGTTTAAAGTCAAATGAATCCAGTGTTGTGTTTAAACTGAACTGTTTGGTAACTCCAATTAAAGCAGCAAACTATTGTGCACTGACCCCTTATAGGGGCTACATACCTCTAAGATCTGGACTGTACAGGAGAGGGCTGGACAGTGCAGAACACACATTTTGGGGGGAAATCCAGGACTGGGAGGGTGTTGGGGTCATCCTGTGAGTGATAACCCAGGCTGGTGGAAGCCAGAATGTGACTGGAGTGTGCGGGACCCGGGCAGTAGCAATACAGGCTGTCTGGCTGTTTGTGAGGGGCCCGGGGGTAGCTACAGCAGCAAAGCATTGTGAGGCCCCCAGGGTTGCAAGGCAGTTAGTGACAGAGCCTGACACTAGTCTGGACTGTGCCCTGGAATGTGACACTTGTCTGTTAGTAGGAGAATGCATATTCCTGAGAAAACGAAGAGCCTGTTTAGTTAGGATGGCTGAGAGCATTGTCAAACACAGCTTTGGTGGAGAAAATACCGGTTGGTGTGTTCCACAGCACAGGATGGGCACGAGCTAAGAGCTGGGGGCAGTGAATGGTCACTTCAATTGGCGTTGCACTCCCTTACACCAGGGCTGCATTTGGTATCTGAAGGACCCTGTGCCTGCTGGAATCCTTTTGCAGCATTTAGCCTTTAGGGAGTAAATGGCCTTGAAAAACCTGACATGAAATCAACATGAAATGGCACACTAAAAATACAGCATTCACAGCTACCAACCAGCAGCGGCACCTGTAATAACACATGCATCTTCATCAAGGATCCACATTCCTAAAACACTTCAGAACAATCTTATTCTTTGGCTGCGTATTTTCTGTGTCCATAGTATTGCATCGTTTTGAAGGCCATATATTATCTACAACCTCTTAACCATCAGCTGCCAGTTGCAACACATATGCTAAAGCACAGCCGCACTACACTGTTTCTTACTACGATAGAGAAAGAGGGATTTTTTTTATGCATGACATTTTACATGGGACGGGTGCTTGTACACGTCTCCTTTTCCTGGGCGTGGGTAGGGTGACCAGACAGCAAATGTGAAAAATCAGGACAGGGGGTGGGGGGTAATAGAAGCCTATATAAGAAAAAGACCCAAAAATTGGGACTGTCCCAATAAAATCAGGACATCTGGTCACCCTGGGTGTGGGGGGAACAATCAACAAAGTCTTTTGTCGACTGATGTTCCACAATGATTGTCCAGTGTCCTTTTGTTGGAAAGGAGATGGCCCCTCTTGTGGTAAACTAGTATTCCCCACTTGGCAATGCTTCTCTCCTGACTGGGTTTCAGAGCAAATACTTTTATAATTACTGAGCAAACACTTAATATTACTGTATAATGTGGGATACAGAGATCATAAGTGAGATCAATGCAGACAGCAACTCTCAAGCATTTCATAAAGTTTAATCACTAAACACATTTTTATAAATCAAATCCCTATTTTAACAAATAGTAACACACAGGTGAGCCAGACTGATTTCCAACCATGCATTTGTCAATGTTCAGTGAGGCCTGGGGCCCTGGCATGAGCTGGCAATTGCTCTGCCAGCATCACAATATGTATATATGTAAGTATCATAAATAAAACAAAGAGAAATAGCCTGCTCCATCTTTCCATATTGCAACAGCAAGTTTCCTGTTGCTCTAATGGAATTCACTGCTACCACATGAAGCTTGAATTCATACTCATGGGGGATATTTGTACAGCTTACAAAGTCAGAGAAAAATCTCCCGGAGTTATGATGCAATGAACTCATCAATGCCCTGTAGCTAGCTGCTTTCTTAATCGGGGGCATTGTGTAGCTATATTTCCTAAAAGGCCATCCCAATCACAGTTCTGTTCTGATCACATTTTAATCCTCTTCATCAAATGCTGAAGACATTTTTGCCTGTTGTACTACATTATGAATTTATATTTCTACAAGGTAATGAGTTATGACATTACACCAGCCATGATAATTGAACCTAAGGGCCCATCCTGTTGTAACTGCTACTCTAGTGTGCCATCGTACCAAGAGCATTCTTATTTTTTGGGTTAGAGTAACCTCCAGATGACGTTAGAAATATTAAAAATAAAAAGGCATCTGAATTTATAGACTGAGTACGCACCAAGGGAGACTTCTCATTCTGAATCCACTTTGCTTTACACTGCATTGTGTGTAATTATTTTAAATAAATAGATACCAAGAGCATTAGTGAGATAGATGTTTCCTCGCTGTCATCTGCATCACTATAACAATTTTTTAATCGGTAGAATATCAGTGGGAGAACTCAGGGTGAGGTGCTTCTCAATATGAGTCAGGATGGCAGAATGGGATTCTGCGGTTTGATTCTGGACCTTATTAGGCAAAATTTGCTTCTTTTATTTATTTGTATGTTTGCTAAAATTTAAAGCTCTGTAAAACTTTTAATTTCTCACCTAAACTCCTGGCATTTAATCTGAAATGATCCTGTATTCAATCCTAAAACACGTATCGAAGGGTGGCTGCACTGACCTTCAAGCTTGAGAAAGAATCATTTCATTTCAGAACTTGTCACTAAGCAATAGGCAGAGGCCTTGCACTTTTAATAGCATCTCTCAAACATTTCCCCTTAACAACTTATTGGCCTTCTTGCAGGAGGGCATTCAACGAAATACCAGCTCTGTTCACATTTAGCAGAAAAATAGAATTGCTGCTAACTCATTTCTGGAGCCAAAAAAATATCTCAACTATCAACAACATTTTACAGAACTTAAAATGATCTGTATTGTCCTGCTTGAGGAAATGAAAGGTGAAAACAATGGTCTGACAACACTGTTTAAAGACACAGTATCTCAACCATGCTGTGAAGCTGTAGTGCATGGTTTCTCCAAGAAAGAGTTAATACAAGCAGAGAGCAGCAGCAGATAGGAATGTTAGGAAATTGCAAATCTGCCTAACAGAAGATCAGATAACAGTGATCAAATCATTTGCAGTGAATATTTAATGCAGTCTCTCATGATTTACAGTTGTGAAAGTGAGATAAGGACTAGAGCCCACTGAAGTAGAAATGGGCCCAATGAATTTCCAGAGAACATTTTACAGTAAAGCAATTTTCTAATAGCATATTGCCTCATGGATAAGGGAAATCCTGAAGTTACAACCACTTCAGTAATACAGACCTGGTGATTTCACAGTAGGAAAGTTACAGATTAAGACTTTTTTGGGAGCTAGGTAATAAATTAAGAAAAAAAGCCTTTAAAGACAGTCTAAAACTTTAAGGCCATATCCCTAACATGAGCTACGTAAGAAAATGAAATGATCACGTTTCAAGAATTGGGACAGTTAATTTAGCAGCTACAAGACTAACAGAGGTAAACAATTGCAAATATGTTACCTCATTTTATTTGGTAACATGCACTCATTTTATGCTAGAATCATTATCTGAATTCTCACTAGTAGTTGGCTTTGAAATATTTCAATCTTGTTAAATATTCTGAAGCTGCATCGCTTGCAGATATCCCTGTCACAGAGAAGGAACTTGCAGATGTCCACAAACCCTGAACAGATGGTGTGCTGGAGGATTTCTGAATAGTGACAGGCCTTGCAGAAAAAAAAGGAATTTTTATGAGCCCACTGACAAGTAGCTGAAGGCACAATTAATTTCCAGATATCAGACATCCAATGTAAATATAGTGAAGACCTTATAAAAAAAACAATAACACGTGTCATAGTTTAGTACAGCTGGACAGTAGAAGGTTTTGGCCTCCATCCTATAAGAGAAACCAAAAAATGAGGAGCCTCCTTGTCTGGAATGGGACACTTACCAAGCTATTTCTCTCCATTTGTTCTCCCTAGCGCAGCATGGTGGAGCCAGTCACATGAATCCAGCTCCAGGTGACAGTGGGCTTCCTCTGCAAGGAAAATCACGGAATGGGAACTCCAGCACGATGGCTCCCAGCCCATAGAGACCTGCTGAATGAGGAGAAGCAGCTCAGGGTCTGTGTGGCTTGGTGGGGCCTCAGCCTCCCTCCACACCAGCTGAAACACCTCCTCAGGGGTGAGTCATTTCTCCTCAGTCACTAGAGCCCAGCAGGAAGAAAAGTCTTCTCAGATCAGAGGCCTATTGCAAGCAAGTTCAAGATTTCCCCCTAAATCCCTGGCCCCATCAACCTGCAAGGCGACAAGATATTTTCTAGGGAGGGTCACAGTGTCCCATGGCCGGGCGCCTGGTATCCTGTATGATTCCCACCCCTCCCAGGAGGAAGATTGGAGGTCCTCCAGTGATTCCCCTGCCCCGTGTTTACTCTCAAACTTCACATTGGATGAGAAGAGTCACAACACTCGAAGCTCCTCCACAGGCTGAGATGCACAGGGAAGAGGATGGTCACCTGAAAGGGAGAAGAATCCTCCATCTAAACAGGAATAGACAAGCCTGAGGCAAAGACTGGAGAGCATCCCAGGACCCCATCCTCTTCCGTGAACTCCAGACCTTTCCTCCAAAAGGGGAAGGTGTGGGAAGAGGGGCTCCCATCTCCTGACTATGGAAACTCTGAGACAGAGAAACAAGAGAGGGTCTTGACTCCCTCTCATCTCTGAGGCCATTCAAGCCTGGTAACACCCACCAAGGAGCCCCAGCTATGTGAAGAGGAAGAGGGGGTTAAACCCAAAGGTAAATTCATCCCCACCAAACCCAAGGCAGGACTCACAATCTCCTGCTATTCCTGCTTTGAGGAAATCACTGGGCATGTACAGGAGATTCCTGCTGAAGAGGAGAAGGCTCAGTGAGCCATCACATTTAATATGGGCTCAGGAAGGGCACAGTTATCCCAGGGCAGGGGGGTTCCTTTTTCTTTTCTTTTTCCCAGTCAGAATTGTGAGGCCCCTGTGATGTTAAATGATTAAAATAGGATGATGCAGCTCATAGTTGCTCTCACTGTTATATAATTGCAACAAATCTTGTACAACGTATGTCAAGTAAGGTGTCAATGGAAAAGTTATGGTTTGCTGAATATGATTTTCCTATTTGTATGCATGTATTATTTTTGCATCTGAAGTTTTAAATATTGAATATGCATCTATATTTCAAATGTGTCCGCTCCTGTGGTAACACCCACAAGGTACTTACAGGTGACAAGCTAGCACATTGTGAAGGAACTATTCAAGTTGATGGCTCATCAGCTAACACAATGGATCGTGGAAGAAGCCTATCCACACCTAATGGACTTTCATGTGAACTTTTAAACTAGAATGGGTAATAGCCTCTGCTATGACTCATCAAAGCATGCATGGACATGTGACTTGTTCATGTGACTCCAAACTCCATCTTGTGCCTGTAATTTTCCACAAACTGAGACAATGAGTTTCCCTCCACAGGGAAGAAGCTATAAAAGGCCCCGGCCTCTTTCCTGCTCTAATCTCTGGACTATAAACTTATACTAATGAGAGCATTCTAACCAAGGGACTGAAGACCTTCTAATTATTTGGGAGCAACCAGACACTTAACTAGTTAGCAGTTTATGCCATCACCATCACTGCTTTAAGCCTGATCCAAGAACCTTGCAATTATTGTGTATATTTGATTCCTTTAACCAATTTTAACTGTCTTTCTCTTTCTACCTTTAGATATTGGATTTTACCTTTAGATGTTGGGTTGGCAACAGCATGATTATTGTGTAAGATTATTGGCCTGGGTACTTGGCTGGTCCTTTGGGATCAGAAGAACCCTTTGGTTGGTGAAATTGGTTTTAAATAACCACTCATCTTTAAGTCTAGTGTTTTTGGTGGTGATCCAAGGACTGCCTAAGGGATACCTAAGGAGACTGCTTTTCTGATTTCTTGTGAGCCAGTGTAGTGAAACAGAAGTTTACTTTTGTCACTGGTCTGTATAGCTTATGGGACAATAACCACCAGTTTTGGGGTGTTTCTATCCTATTTCCCAATAGTTTGTCCTGAATTTTATATCCTCAGTTGTGACCCACTGAGGCATGGTGGCAGCCCTCCTCTAGGGAGAAAGGTGGAGGGTCGGGCTCTACATTGTCTTATACCTGCTGGAGACATTCACATCTGTGCAAAGTGTGACCCTTCTGAGGTGGCAGCGTTTGCCACCCACTTTGCACAAGGATTAGTGACTTATCTCCTTAGTGCCAATTCACTACTGCCCAGCAAGTAGCAGACCAGCGGAGAGCTGGCACTGAGCTTTTACCCCACAGTGAGGTTATTAACTCGGAAATCATTTTGTTTCTGGCCTGTGTATATTAAGGAGTGAATCAGCCAACTGATCATTTTATTATAAGTGGCTATTAGAAAAGCCTTTGCATACGTTCATAAGGTATCATTTCCTTACTGTAATTCCTTCTTACATATTCATAAGCTCTGAGAATGCTGAAGGTAGGAAATCTACAGCATTAATTTCTTCCCCAAAGTAGAACATTACAAATGGGGATTTATGGACATTGAAACTGTTTTTCAGAACATCCCCATACACCCTCCCACACCCCGCTTACTTTCAATAAAATAAAATAAATACACTAGTATTCAAAAGTGCCTTTTCTTTTATATCAGTGGTATCATCAGGCTGCATGAATACCACACTAACATTAATTTGATTAGTTACAGCTCCTGAAGAAACAAACTCATGAAATGTTAGTGAAGACATGATGCCCAGATACATAGAACAGTGGAAAGTATTTAGCATACTGTTAGCCATGGAACAGAGATAGATTTTAACAACAGAATATACCAGCTGGAAATCTACATTTATTATCTTTCAGAAGAGGAAATAGATCTATTATTATGATGTTTTGCCATCCCAACTTTAAATGGGTCATCATTTATCATTTTCTTTTGTTCTTTTGTTTGTGGTACAGGAGGTAATCGATCAAAGGGGCGGGAGGTCAGTAGTATGGGTTAAGGATATAGTTAATTAAAAGATCCAGTAGTTAATGAATTGTAAATGATGAATTGTAGCACCTGTGAACATCTCTGTAAACAAGTAAGGTATATAAGACATGGCAACGGATAGTAATTCGTGTATGATTTGAGAGTTGCATCTCCATGCACCCTATTTGAGCTCAAATAAAGTAATACTGGCCTCTCCACTCCGGTGTGGTTATTTGGGGATACGCACACCGGGCAAACGAACCCCAAAACGTTGCTCTCCCTGCAACACATGTAATGCTCTGCCATTATACAACATGCATGTATTCCTTTTATCCAAATCACGGTGCTCCACATTATCTTGAGCAAATAAACCATTTTCTCATAGCACTAGGCATCATTATGTCCTTTTGTGTTGCTGAAAACAGAATTACATTGAAAATCAAGATTTGATTTTCAAAAGTGAGACCATTTTTTAGAAAACAATTCAAATCTTCTTCAACTTTGGAAAAGTTACCAAGTGGCAGATATACAGAATTTCATTTTTCCTTTTGCTTTTCCAAACCAAGAAGATTTGAAAAGTTAATGCGAGGAAAGGAAAAAAGACAAAGGAAAAAACAGTAGTGGGAGTCCTCGCTGTCATTCATTATAATATATTCAGGTGCAAAAAAGGAGGAGGAAAAAAAGAGAAAAAAAACAAAGAAATTAAAATTTCAATTGAAAATGAAATTAAATGTTTGTTTCATTTCATACTGAAATTTTCCAATAAAAATAAATTGAGAAACGTCAACAAAAATTAAATTTCATTTTCAATAACACTCCATTTTTTCACCAGAAAACGTTTTCAGCCAAAAAAATTCAGCCAGCTGTGTTTATAAGCCAATGTTGTAAAAATATATTCTTTATTGATATTTCAGGACAAATACCAAAAACAAATTAACAAATGTGAAGAGTAAGATGTTTAAATTAATACAACGATCACTATTTCGGAGATCAAGACAAAGAAATGCAAACAGACAACTGCTGCTTTGTGCTTTTAGCTTCTTTGTGGTTTTGTTTACATTTTGACAGAGGAAAGGGCAAGCACAAAATCAACAGCTGAGTGTGTGCCAGCAATGAGTGTCATCTGAAAATGTTGGTTGAGTGATGACATCATGTCTAAGAACTCCCCTTCATTCAGGCTGTGGTCTCCTTTCCTCTCCCTGCCCTGCCCACAATGCTGATCAAAAGTAAAGCAAAATGAATTCATGAGAAACATCAAAATCTCAAATTGTTCCATCTTGCAGTAAGAAGAACAGGAGCACTTGTGGCACCTTAGAGACTAACACATTTATCTGAGCATGAGCTTTCATGGGGTACAGCCCACTTCTTCGGATGCACAGAATGGAACATATAGTAAGGAAATGTATGTACACATACAGAGAACATGAAAAGGTGGGAGTTGCCCTCCCAACTGTAAGAGGCTAATTAATTAAGATGAGCTATTCTCTGCAGGAGAAAAACAAGTTTTATAGTGATAATCAAGATGGCCCATTCCAGACAGTTTGACAAGAAGGGGTGAGGATACTTAACAGGGGGAAATAGATTCAATGTGTGTAATGGCTCGGCCATTTCCAGTCTCTATTAAAGCCTAAATTGATGGTATCTAGTTTGCACATTAATACAAGTTCAGCAGTTTCTCATTGGAGTCTGTTTTTGAACCTTTTCTGTTGCAAAACTGCCACCTTTAAGTCTATTACTGAGTGGCCAGAGAGGTTGAAGTGTTCTCCTACTGGTATTTGAATGTTATGATTCCTGATTTCAGATTTGTGTCCATTTATTCTTTGGCCAAACCAGACAGTCTCTACGCAAATGTACATGGCAGAGGGGCATTGCTGGCACACGATGGCATATATCACATTAGTAGATGTGCAGGTGAACTAGCCCCTGATGGTGTGGCTGATGTGATCAGGCCCTATGATGATGTCACTTAAATAGATATGTGGACAGAGTTGGCAACGGGCTTTGTTGCAAGGATAGGCTCCTGGGTTAGTGTTTTTGTTCTGTGGTGTGTGGTTGCTGGTGAGTATTTGTTTCAGGCTGGGGGGCTGTCTGTAAGCGAGGACAGGTCTGTCTCCCAAAATCTCCTTATGTGGGTGAAGGAAGAGGGAGAGACAAGCCAACATCTGTTAAAATCAACAGGAATTTCTTATGGTTAGAGCTTGTATTTAAAAGTAATAAAAGAAACCCGTAATCTAACCTCTGTATTGACTTCCTAACTCACAGATCAAGTACAGATATGAACTGGAATCCTTTCAGGTTATACCTAATTCTATTGCTAACCAACAATGTGACAGCATTTAGATTGTTTTCTGGTAACTTGTATGCCTTTCTCCTCAAAACAATGCAAGACTCAGAACAACAGGCATACATCTCTCTACCAGATGCTTCTTTATGCAGATCTAATTAAGCTCGTGAATATTAAAATATTCTGTATGACTGGTCAATATCTTAATTAGATAAATGAGCTCACAGTGGTAAGACAATCAAATCAAACAGGCTTCATCTGATAAGTGATAGAACAAATACCTCACATTTCAATGCCTGGTTTAAAATTCCCTGATCACATTAGCCCTGTCTAATCTTTTAGAGAACAACAGTGGCGTCTCCCACTGCATATGATGTGTTATCTAAACCCTTTAACCGCTAAGAATTTCTCTCTAATACCTTTTCAGAGCAAACTCTTTTTGAAATTCTAAGTAACTAAAATTGGCTATTCTCATTCCAAGACAACTCAGCACTTGCAGATCAAAGGAGTTAAACAAACATTTCCTCTCTGTCTCAGCAAACCTTATGTGAAAATCTTTGTAGTAGCAATCTAATTCACCACATAACCACTGTTTGCTCATTACCTTCCAGCAGCTTTTTGATATTATTTTCACGGTTATTCCTTGATATGGGGCATTGCCATTTTTTTGATGATCAGGTCATGTATAGATGCTGTCATGGGAGATTACTGAGCTCTTCACAAAATGCAGTCACTACACAGTAATTGGTTAGGTTATTTTTATTAGTTAATCAGGAAATTCCTAAAGTATTGTGCTGATTTCCTTTGAGAACAAGTACTGAAAGATCAGATATGGAGTGACTGTTTTGTGAAAAGTGTTTGCCCATGGGATCACTCCATATCTGATCTTTCAATACTTGTCTCCAAAAGGAAACTTGCACAAGTGAGCCCTGGGAGCTCTGCTCATAACTCTGCTAGACACCAAAAGCCATGAACTTAACAGGGATCTTTTTTCTCTGAAGAAAAGGACCTGGGGATTACAGTGGACTAGAAGCTGGATATGAATCAACTGTGTGCCCTTGTTACCAAGAAGGCCAATAGCATATTGGACTGTATTAGTAGGAGCATTGCAGCAGATCGAGGGAAGTGATTATTCCCCTCTATTTGGCACTGGTGAGGCCACACCTGGAGTATTGTGTCCAGTTTTGGTCCCACCACTACAGAAGGGATGTGGACAAATTGGAGAGAGTCCAGCGGAGGGGAATGAAAATGATTAGCGGGCTGGGGCACATGATTTACGAGGAGAGGCTGAGGGAACTGGGATTGTTTAGTTTGCAGAAGAGAAGGGTGAGGGGGGATTTGATAGCAGCCTTCAACTACCTGAAGGTTCCAAAGAGGATGGAGCTTGGCTGTTCTCAGAGGTGCCAGATGACAGAACAAGGAACAATGGTCTCAAGTTGCAGTGGGGGAGGCTTAGGTTGGATATTAGGAAACACTATTTCACTAGGAGGGTGGTGAAGCACTGGAATGGGTTACCTAGGGAGGTGGTGGCATCTCCTTCCTTAGAGGTTTTTAAGGCCCAGCTTGACAAAGCCCTGGCTGGGATGATTTAGTTGGGGATTGGTCCTGCTTTGAGGAGGGGGTTGGACTAGATGACCTCCTGAGGTCTCTTCCAACCCTAATATTCTATGATTCTATGACCCCAGTTTTATGGCTCATTACAATAATTTGTCACATGCTACACTGCTTCCTACCCTTTGCCCACTTCAAGCCCTTTATGCATAACAATGTAATCCCCAGTTGCCCACTTCATTTCAAGTGACCGCCTCCAACATGCTACCCCTTCTGCTGAACAATGTATCCCAACTTGGATTTAGCTCAGACAGCCTGCTTCCTTCCTGAGCCCTGAAGAAGAGCTCTGTGTAGCCTGAAAGGTTGTACCTTCCACCAACAGAAACTGATCCAATAAAACATATCACCTCACCTACCTTGTTTCTCTCTTATCCTAGGACCAACACTGTACACATGTTAGAACATGTGCTGAAGTCAGACAAAGCCCTGTGGAACCATGGTGTTACACTACCAGAGCGTATTACCCTTTTTGCTAGGGAGGTAACTCAGAATATCTTTATACCACTACTACCACTTACTACCACAACTATCTTGGCACCTCTACTGCTAAACCACCTTTATTTGCCTACACTAGGACTGGTTAGCTATGCTGGCAAACCTTCCTAGAGTAGACACAAAACTTACACTGGCAAAGAAACTCTTTTGCTGGTATACCTTAGAGCAATTCCCCACATGAAATAAAGCTATACCAGCAACCACTTTTTGCTGGTATAACTGCGTCGATGCTGGGATTTTTGTCAGAAGAACTATGTCAGTCAGGTGTAAGATTTTTTTCATGCTCGTAACTGACATAGCTATGCAGGCAAAACACTAATGTGTAGACCAGGCCTAAAGTATCCCCAGCAAACAATGCCAAACCACCAGCTCAGTGCTGCTCTCAGGGAAGCCATGGGCAGTTTTGCCAGTCTCTCCATTGGGACCAGGCTTGGGCCCCATAGTTGTAATCGAAAGTTCTTTTTATAGATTAATTCACTATAAGGTCCCAGAAATCAGGACTTACCAAACCGTGTAATTGACAAATGTACAGTGGTACAAAATGCAACCTCCCCCTCCTCCCATCCTATCTTTTCTGATCCTTATTAGTCACCAGTTGATTCACAGCTGAAGTTTAAGGAGCGTATTTTAACCTAGGTTAGCTATAAAGACAATCTGGGCTCAGCCTAAGTTGTGACTCCCCAACTCTGCCCCAGTCTTCCTTCTGCCTCGTTCCCTTTCATCCCCCACAAATAGACAAGATCTCGCTATCTGCTGGCACTTCTGAACAGTTCTGGGTAGCCACACTCATCCATAACTGGGGAAGTGGCCGCTGAAAAGCCAGCATCCCTGCTTGGACTGAGTTCAGTTCTGCGGTGCAAAGTCAGTGAGGGGAGGGGTGGGGTGAGAGGGGGCTATGCTGGGGGTGAGGTGTGTCTCTCAGAGTGGAGGAGTAGAGGGTCTAATGTTAGACGTCTTCACTTTTCATTTCCTTTGCTTTGGAGTTTGTTATTTTAGCATTTATAATGTGGTAGTGACCGCAGGCCAACCAGGTCAGAGCTCCGTTGTGTTTTGGGTAGAATATGTATTGTGTGCAGCAACTTCAAATGATACATAATGTAGCAATTTACTTAATGAATAGCTGAAGGTGTAATTCCCTCCTCAAATCAACTCAAGATTCCAGAGCTCTCTTCTCTAGCCTTTTTCTTATGGTTAAGGGCTTGGACTGGGACTCTGAGGTCTGGGATAGGTGTCTGCCTTGTATAAAGGATAGAGTGTATCTTCCCTAAATTTACAGGATTTTATCTGTGAGCAATGATCAGGCAACCTTCAGAAAGTCTGTAGCAGAGACAAAGACACTGGATTGCTGCTTTTAATGAAAAAGCAAAAACAACCTTAACTATGGGGGCACGCAGAAAAAAAATCGAGCCTTGCTAAGGACATTAGAAAATCATACGGTTACTAGTAGCTGAAAGCCTGCCTGTCACATGAATGTAATTCGTAAAGTGATGTGTGTATAAAAATGCTGAAAATGGCTGAGAACTTGAAAATTGGGAGATAAGATACCTCAAATCCCAGTGGTGATTGAACCTGGTGATATTCTGAACAAAAAAGGCTCTCAAACATGCTTGTAGCTGTTTCCATGACTTCACACTGATTCAGCAGACATTCTAGGCTTCAAAGTGATGTTTGGGTTATTGTGCATGCTAGTCGTATTGATTTGTGCCTCCGAAGGGTTGTACTGGGAGATCTGAATTGATTTATGCAAAGGTATGTACACCCGCAAGGGGCTATGTGTGTTTGAGGTGTGTTTGTTTGAAGTTAGTGTGTCCTGCTTGTGGGGATGGTTTGGTAGACTTGTGGAAGCTTCCCTCATACAGCCAATGAAACTGTTGAGTGAAAATTAGCTATGTAGTAAGGGTGGTGATTGACTGAATTATCTCTGATCTCACATGGCATGGCATAGATACATGTATTACCACAGCAGGACACTGCCTGGGTATAACCTGTACATTCTAAAGGGTTGAGAACTTAAACTGGACTGCATAACTCAGTGATGATTCAACCCAGTGATATTCTGAACAAAAAGAGCTGTCAGCCATGCTGCTGGCTGTTTCCATCACTTCACTCTGACTCAGACATTTTAGGTTTCAGAGCATCACACAGAGAGACGTTCCTGGAATCATATGACATAGATTGCATGTGCTGTAGTTCTTGTTCTAACAACATTATGGTATGAGATCCCTGCATTCTTTCACTTCATCTTATTTCATTATTCTATAATATCTGATGCAACTTTTTCTCTTTGAGCTGGTCCAATAATTTGTGCTATAAAAATGGTTAGTTTGATTTGTTGCTATTTCTGGGGGCATATAATCAGATGTTCTTGAGTATTCCAAGAATACAAAGTGGTCATGGATCTAAGTTTCAATATATTGGAATTGGAAAAGGTTCATTAAAGGGCAACAAAATTGATTAGGGGTATGGCACGGCTTCGGTACAAGGAGAGATTAATAAGACTGGGACTTTTCAGCTTGGAAAAGAGACGACTAAGGGAGGATATGATAGATGACTATAAAATCATGACTGCTGTGGAAAAAGTAAATAAGGAAATGTTATTCACTCCTCTAAAACAAGAACTAGAGGTCATGACATGAAATTAATAAGCAGCAGGTTTAAAACAAACAAAAGGAAATTTTTTTCACAGAACACACAACCTGTGGAACTCCTTGCCAGAGGATGTTGTGAAGGCCAAGACTATAACAGGGTTCAAAAGAGAACTAAATAAATTCATGGAGGATAGGTCCATCAGTGGCTATTAGCCCTGATGGTCAGCGATGGTGTCCCTCTTCTCTGTTTGCCAGAAGCTGGGAATGGGAGACAGGGGATGGATCACTTGGTGATTCCCTGTTCTGTTCGTTCTCGCTGGGGCACCTGGCATTGGCCACTGTCAGAAGACAGGATACTGGGCTAGATGGACCTTCGGTCTGACCCAGTACGGCCGTTCTTATGTTCTTGCTAGTAGACGCCTCCATAGTATGTTTTTTCCACTGCCAACCCCAAGGAGTTCCGGTACAAGAGAAAACATGCCCTGATATCTCTCTGGGCCAGGCTGTAGGGCACTCTGGGCAGATCACTTAGCTGTCAGGAAGTAGTGCTATTTGGTACTTACCAACTGGAAGTCCTGGCTCTGACTCATGCCATGTCCCTTCTTCACACAGTGCTAGTGTCTAAACTAGTAGGCAGAGATGGATGACCCAGTTCAGAGAACACACGCCCCACACTAAGCCTCCATTCAATTTTGAAGCCCAGACCAAATATCTCTAGTGGCTCTGAAGTGTTTGGATGCAGAGTTTCCCCTCTTTGGCTCCTGGCAGGAGTGGGAGGTGGGGGGGAGGATGGAGCTGGGAATACTGAAATACCACAAGATAGATCCAGAAGGGTCCTAGGCCAGAAGGGACCATTTGGGATAATCTAGTCTGACCTGCATAGCACAGGCCAGAGAACTTCCCCTAAATAATTCCTAGAGTAGATCTTATAGAAAAACATCCAACCTTGATTTAAAAGTTGCCTGTGATAGAGAATCTACCACAACTCTGGGTAAATTGTTCCCGTGATCAATTAGCCTCACTGTTGAAAATGTACACCCTATTTCCAGTCTGATAAACAAAAGGCGAACACTGGATACCTGAATGCACTTTACCTTCTCAGTCAGGGCAGTGAATACCATGCCCACCGTAGCTGTCCCCAGCACGTGGGCAGGAACTGGCACTTGTTTTATGGTTGAGCCCTTCTGGCAGAAGCTCCCATCCAGCCTGGCCATTTCTCTTCCTGGGTCACCCATCCACTTTCGGGTAGTGTTTTTGGGCTTCAGCCCCCCCCAAGGGAAATGGACAGCTTACGACATTGGACCTCTGCACTGGGGGGATGTCCACAGCTGGGATCCTGCAAACCTAGCAGTGAACTTGGCCTATTAAGGACACAGATTACTAATTTTATTCTGATGACCAGCTATTGGTCCAGCTCAATTTCATTTGCCAGAAAGGGGAAGCACCAGGCATGAATGCTGCTATTATTTAAGAAGCGCTGATACATACTCAGCCGTGTACGTTACATAGGCCAACCTCTGATTGCCTTACCCATGAAAATTAAAGAGTGGAAAGTTGCTTGTAAGTCAGGCCTCCAAAAAGGGCTGTTATGGCTGAGACTCTCCAAAATTCTGTAAAAAGTCAAAAGGACCTGGTTGTGATACTGTAGTTTATTAATTTAAGGCAATGTTAGCCTGGTCTCTGGTGCATGGGATGCTTGCTGTTACATGAAAAGCATGTTCAGTATACCTAGGAATGACTTAAATCCGATAAAAAGCTATACATTCACGACCTTCCTAGTCAGTTTATGTGAGGGATAGGCAACTTTATGAGAAGTGCAGAGGGTGGTGAAATGAAGATGAAATCAATATCCAGATAATTCAAACAGTGCTCAGCTAGAAAACCAATGAGGTAGTGGATATTATAGCTGCTAAGCGGCAAGGTGAGGACAATGGCTAGAAGTAGGGCCTGAAAATTGTGCTTTTGGATAAAACTGAGAACTGGGACTCAGGGAACAGGGCACTGGCTGCTTCAAATGCCTTGCGTGAGCTTGGGCAAATTCACTGATTCAGGGCCAAAAGAGACCACTACGCTCATCTAGTCTGACCTTCTGCAGAACATACAGAATGAGCCCAGAACTTTGAGAAAAACCTCTGCTCTTGATTTTAAAATTGCCCTGGATGAAGAGTCCACTAGGACCCTTGGAACGTTGTTCCAATTGTCCACTGTGTGGGGAAATCTGACAAACCCTTGCAGAATTTACCCCAGATCCTGCAGGACCTGAGGGACGGTGGGGAATTATGTCAGCTCCTTGCAGAATGACCAGCGGGTTCATTGCTCCTAAGTCTGCAGATCCCAGGAAAGCCACCAGAAGCAAGGCTCAGTCACGTGGAGGACCTGTGTCTCTTCTCTGGCTCCATGGTAGACAATGCTGCTAGATGCAGCCTTGTCAAGGATGACCCTCAGGGTGCAGTAGGTTTCCATACAGTGAAGGGAGGAGGGGTGAAGAGACTAAGATAATGCTGACCCAGACCTGGCTAAGCATTCACTTGAGCAGAAATAAGGGCACTGAATGCAGCAGAGGGCAAACACTTCCCCAGCATCAATCTCTTCTCAGATGCAGCTCCACCTCCCTCTCCCTCATTCAGCTCATAGTGAGAGGCTTCCACTGGGGAGGACACATCAATGTTGGACCTTCCCCTTCCATGCTATGTAGCTAGAGCTACTGGCTTTTCATTCCACATCAGCAAAAACAGAGGGGAAAATTTGGGCCCACGTTTTCCAGTACCTCCCATTTCCCATCTGTAAAATGGGGATAACAAGCACTCCCCTAAGGCCCGTGTGTGTGAGCTTAACTTCTTCACCTTCATAGCGTGTGGTAGGATTCCTGCCTGAATGGTGCTGGTGCAACATGCTCAAGTGTGTTTCTCTGGCCATACTGAGGAACACAGAGGTGGGTGACGCAGCAGCCAGCACTGATTCAATTTTTGATGTCTGATTGTGCTGAGATGTGGAATATGCCCAGACATTCATCAGAACTTAAAACAAGATCAGATACAGATGTGTATGCAGGTGTATCAGCCCACTGATTTCAAGGGCCCTGCATCTGCTTCTGGCAGGTCTGATGAGGGGCCGCAAGCTTTTCATGTTCTCTTCACACCCCCTTCGGGATATGTGCACTTCCTGTCAGTGGAATCTGTGATGCACGGTAATGAAAACAAAATCCATGTCCTACTTAGCCACTGTGCCTGCCCTAGGAAAGAAATGGCAAAGAGAGATTTATCCTCTTCATTTCTCTGTTCAGCACACAGACTAATTCTGTAGAATGATGGGAGTTAGTCTGTTTAATAATGTTAGAGAATAGTTATGGCTGGTCTCACTACACACTACGTTGATCTATATTTGATAACAAAATGTAAAGCGTGTACACAAAGGATAGGCACTGATCATAGGAAGATGGGTTCCAGCAACCAAATAAATTCAATAACTTGTCTTTTTATCTGCTCCAACCCTATCTACATTCAGGGGCAATACCTACTAACTAATGTATTTAAGGACAAGGAGTCCTTTATACAGCACAATAAATACATTTCAGTGTGCTGGGAAGTGAGCAGACTGCATGAGCAAACCTTGTTTTGTTTATGAGCTGTCAGTAACTTTGCATTCACTCCCAACACATGGTGCTCCTGGTGATGGGTTTTCTTGTCACAGGCTGAAGAGAAATGTTCAGTGCAGCAGAGGGTTTGCAATTAAAATGCCTCAGAGAGGAATCCACACCTTAGAGGACGATGTTGTCAAGAAAAAACCCCACTCTTCACCAGTGCAATTTCCAGAAACCTCCCTGACGTTTCCAGCCGATAGAGATGCTGTAGCAGTTGTCCTTGGCCCTGCTGGCAGTGAAAGAAAGCTGACCCAGGAATGTGTTTAAAGTCACATTTCCAAGCCAGGTAGAGAGGGGGAACTAATCTGCAAGTCTCATATGGCTCCCTAGATAGCGCTGCAGTGAGTTACGGAGACACCAGAGTCACTCTGATTGCTTCTTGGGACAGAAAAATGTTTGGCAGTTGGTAAGAGGCCCAATTTTTGCAACACATGGGTCTGAGTCTACTCTCGCTGATGCTTATTTCACTGACTTTAATGGAGTTACTCCTGATTTACCCCAGTGTCAGTGAGATGAGAACTGGGCCCATAGGTAGTTGTGATGTGTACCAATAGGTCCAGGCTGCAAATATTCTAGGGCTGAATGTGCACAAACTGAGTCATTAAGATCCAAGGTTTAAAGACAATACATGAGAGAGAGGGAAAGAGAAGGCGGCCTGTCAAATGTCAGATCCGCGGCCTGTCAAATGTCAGATCCACACCCAGGTCTGATGGTTCCCTACAGTTCAGACATGTTCATCTCAGGTATTTTGACTTGGATCTTTCTTTCTTAGTTTGCAATTATACAGACAGTATTTGTGTAACCTTTTCCTGATAGTTCACCCCCTGTCAGGGTTCCCTCTCTGGGGTACAGATGTGGGGACCTGCATGAAAGACCTGCTAAGCTTATATTTTACCAGCTTAGGTTAAAACTCCTCTAAGGCACTAATTCCTTAGACTGATATTGCTGACACCACCAAGTGATCTACACAAAATATTCAGGGAATCCCTGTTCCCCCAAAATATCCCCCCTCAAGCCCCTTCACCCTCTTTCCTGGGGAGGCTTGAGGATAAACTACCAACCAGTTGCTGTAGCAATGTGAGCACAGGGCAGACCCTTTGCCTTCAGGACACTGAAATCAGGTTCTTAAAGGAAGAACTTTATTTATAAAGTAAAAGAATCACACCTGCAAAATCAGGATGGAAGGTAACTTTAGAGGGTAATAAAAAGATTTAAAACAGAGGATTCCCCTCTGGGCTCAGCTTCACACAGTTACAAAAACTGTAATGAAACTACCCCTGTAGCATAGGGAAATTCATAAGCCAAAATAAAAGATAACCTAACACATTTCCTTGCCCCACTCACAGTTTCTGTGGTTTTAGATGAATTATTCCAGGCATATTTTCAAGAGATATTGTACGTCCTTGGCTTCTTCCTCCATCCAGAGAGGGAACAACCCACAGAACAACAAACAAATCCTTCCCCCACTGATTTAAAAGTATCTTTTCTCATTGGTCCTTCCAGTCAGGTGCCAACTAGGTTATTTGAACTGCTTAACCCCTTACAGGTAAGGCAATCCAGTACAGTTGCCAAGGATAAATAAAGGTTGCTACCCTTCCCCCTATTCATGACACCCCGGTATGGCAGTAAACTGGGTTCTGAACTCAGGAGTCACAGACAGGACCAGATCCTTCGGAAGTTGGCAGAGACATCCTCTGTTTCATTCATCAACTTTAAAGGCCAGAGGGGACCTTTACTATTATGGCCTGCCAGGGAGGTGGGGCAGGCCTGTCCTAAGACCACAGAAATGGCATCTTGAAATGGTTTTAACATGGAGCCACAGCCTGGAAAAGATTAGCAACATTTTTCTTATGGTAGCATACTATTGTGATGCAGGCCCCGTTGTGCATGGCTCTGTACAAACACACCAAAAAAGGCAATTCTTGCCCTCCTTTGCATTGCCCCTCATACAAAGAGATTATGAAGGGCCAGTCTCTTCAATTAACTTATTAATTTAACAAAGTATAGATTAATTAGGCTTGTGTATGGTTTTAGGGGTCATCTTGAACCACAAGACAACAT
This sequence comes from Chelonoidis abingdonii, assembly GCF_003597395.2. Classification (NCBI taxonomy): domain Eukaryota; kingdom Metazoa; phylum Chordata; order Testudines; family Testudinidae; genus Chelonoidis; species Chelonoidis abingdonii. The sequence continues at coordinate 103,771,189 of NC_133776.1, forward strand.
ATTTGTTACCTCGAGGTAAGTAAGAAAGGTGTCATGAATATATTTTACAGGAAAAAAAGGAAGCCCAAGTTCAGAAATTACTGCTGGCTTCCAAATCACCTGCGTCAAGAATATCTCCCATTTTTTAAGTACATTTCATGTTTTCACTCAGGTATTGGGCTGGCATCCTTGATTGTAGCTTAATAAATACTTCAAGGATGAGCAAACTGAGGTGAACTTTTAACACTAACTCTGGCACAGACTTCCAGAGCTTATAGACACTGCAAAGTTTCTCATGCTAATCCTACTCATTCATATCAATACATGGAAGATCAGTGTTAGCCTGATCAAAATGTATGCTCAGTGTTGAGGGTTCTTCTTTAAAAGAAGGTTTATCATCAGAATGCAACATCGCTAGAACATTAATTTTGTCAAGGCAGCAGGGCTTAAAGAAATTCTGAGATTATCTGACCAGTCATGGGATAATATTATGCAGAATATGTCAGAAGTTAAATCAACTATTTTGTGGGAATTATAGCAGAGGGAAGTTAGAAATCATACCAGCTACAGAATATGAACTAATAATCAGATAAGGTTTTGAAAAAGCCTGGATTAGTTCTGAAGGGACAAAAATATGTTAAATGCACCAGTGAGAAGAAAGGAGTTTCACAGAAGAAGTGTAAGATACAGTTTAGGTTTTCTTCCCATCACTGACTGAGAAAAATCCTACAAAGTTAGGCCGTCTCTTATCTGGAGATGCTGTTAACAGCAGTCAGTTATGAAATGGGGAAAAATCTGTTCTTTATCCAGAAGAGAAACAAAATAATTTTTTTTAAAGAAATGAATGATAGAAATAAATGGTGTTCTGAAAAAGGTGAAACAAGAAGGAACCCAAAGAGATACAACAGGCAAGGGAGTTACATAGGAGCAGAAGCAACCCTGAGTCCATACAACCGCTGAAATGGTTCTTGTTCTTACTCTTGGGAGACACTCCTTTGCTATGGTGATGAAAGAGAATGTAGAGACAGAAAGAGAGTGGTTTCATGGCTTCTGCCATCTTTTATTTCCACCACCACCTCCCCTAACAAAACCAAATTTTAAAAAAAACTGAATTGTTCAACTTGCTTTTCATTTTTCTTTGTTTACTATGTTGATTATTTTAATGATTTGGACCAAAGATAAACCATCTAGGGCAAATATCTTGTTTATCTAAGGGTGGGAGACTTGAAGACCAGCAAAAGACTTCCTCCCAGAAAGGGCAATTAGGCCTGAAATAATTGACACATTTCAGAGAGCCACTCCACACCTCTGTGCTTTCTGTAACATTTTCACTCCTTTGCTGCCTCTCTCTGCCCTTAGCCGGTTTTGACATAACTTTTTAAAATCCCTGTAAGAAAAATGCCGTGTAAAAAGTGTATCTTGATTTCTCTTTCTGAAGCATCAGATCCTTCTGTAGCTTTGTGGATCTCAGCCATCATCTCAATGGAGCATCACATCCATTATTTTGGCTTATTGCTGCAATGTTCTAAAGTAACAAGGCACAAAGCAAGATCTGGCCCATGGCATCATTTTGGAGACAAAAAAAAAGGCAGAATTAAATAATGGCAGAGACTGTGCTCATGTCAAAGGCACTTTTCTGAACTGCTTTGAAGCACTCTTGTTAAAAATGTAACTTGTTGACAGATGTTTACAGAGGAGACCAGCTTGGGAGCATGTGCTAAGCCACCTATTTGCTTTAACAAACAAAGATTTTGTTGATTCCTTACATTAGGTGGTGACTTTAGGCACATCATGGACCAAGTTCTGGGTCAGCTGCACAGGGCGCCAGGAAGACTTTGTTCCCTTGTCCTGCCTTGTGCAAATGCACGATCCAAGTCTCAATCTAGCTCTTAATTCTTTAAGAGCTAAACTGGGGCCGGGGAGGGCTGTGTGTCTCTCTCCCATGGCCATGAAGGGTTCATTTTGAGCACTAGGGGCCTGATCCAAAGCCCACTGAAATCAATGGAAAGACTCCCATCAGCTTCACTGGGTGTGAACCAATCTTATGCTGTTTCAGCTAGGCAGTGTTCCAAGTGGCATTCCTTCCTCCAAAGGGGACACAACCAGGAATGCTGGAGTATTGGCCAGTCCTGTCCCTGCTTGTGCGCCTGCAGCTGGTGCACAGACACTCGCAGGTAGGGGGGACAGCATTCTCCCTTGTCTGCAGGAGGTGTAAGTCACCCAGCTCAGCTTGTTCCCCAGAACCCCGTAGACGGCCTGCAGGTGGGCTTGACCCTGCAGAGCTGTGGAAGTGGCTGGCGAGATGAGCAGGCTAAGCAGCCGCTAAGTACAGTGCTTGACTATTTTGTTTTGTCTGCATATTGTGTCAGGACCTGGGGAATCGTTTTGGTGATCAGAGCTAGGCAAAGTTCAGAAATCTTTCCACGTGCATGAACTTGAATTTCACAGCAAATTCACTTCTGATACATTTATGCCCTTTTTACATGTGCTTGCTTTTTGTGTGACTGTATTTTACGAGCACAACATATTTGCAGAAGGTGAATTTTCAGAATGCATGCGTGAGTCAATGTGCTTCCCTGGAGCGCTCACGCTTCAGAGTTTGTTTACAGGCAGTGACTAGAAAACACTGTGTAACTTACCTAACTAATCACAGTTATAAACACAACCTGGATTTCAAATGAGCCATAACATTTAAAAAAAAAAATCTGGAAAAAATATTCAGCAACTAGTTGTCAGCAATGGATAAATTTTTAAAAAAATCATGGAAGTTTCTGGCACAGGCGCTGGAACTAGTGATGTGGGAGGTACAGACGCACCCACTGACTTGAAGTGATTTCCATCATATGCAGGGTATACAGTTTGTTTCAATAGTTCTCAGCACCCCACTGTGCAAATTATCCCAGCACCCCTGGTTCCTGGATATCCTAAAGATGGTATTCATTGAATTAGTCACTCAGCTATACTGGTATCCTACTTTATAGAAGCCTAAGCTTATTTGGCTGCATCCATCAAATAAATTATCTCTAACTATCATTTCCCTTTGTAATCTTTTACTCCTGCATGTTAATCTGACTAATGAGTCTACAAATCTTTGCAAGCTTGTAATGCACATCAGGGAGACTTCTTTGCACTTAGTTGCTCACAGCAGAAATTCACGTGGCTGATTGCAGGGACAGCTAATGAGGGTTTTTCCTTTATCCTTTAAATTTCATGTGTAACTTTCAAGATCATCCTTAGGTGCCTGCATTTGCCTCCATTTTGGGTTTAAGCAGCTGCTGTCTGGATAAAAATCAATTTACCAACAAACAAACCAACCAAGATGTTTCAAATTATGTGTGTGTCTTATGTTTGCTTTACTTCTGACAACACAAAAGCAGTTTGCTCAGATGGGAATTGAATGACAGGCCAGTACTGTAGTCAATTACTCTGAGATATGACAACAGAACCTGTATTAGGATAGTCTACAATAGTTAGCCTCTTGCTTCAAGCAACTACTTTAAAGCATTCCCTAGGTTTCCTGTATAATGGTGTCTCCGCTGTAAAGATCACCTCTACCAGGTGACTCGTTTTTGCTGGTCCTTGTGATGATTGCTTGAAACAGTTGTCACTGTATTTAAGCCAGTTGCAGAACAGAAATACAGCTGCTGTGCCGCATTTAGAAAAGGCAATTTTTAACTTGATGCCAAGAGCATGGATCAGGGACGTGCAAGAGGAATGAATACAAATTTATAAGCATTGGAAGGAAAAAAAATAATGTAATGGTGTATTGCAGTGTTTCCCAAACTTGGGATGCTACTTGTGTAGGGAAAGTCCCTAGTAGGTCGGTTTGTTTACCTGCCACGTCCACAGGGTTTGGCCAATCATGGCTCCCACTAGCCGTGGTTCGCCACTCCAGGCCAATGGGAGCTGCTGGAAGCAGCAGCCAGCAGATCCCTCGGCCTGTGCTGCTTCCAGCAGCTCCCATTGGCCTGGAGAAGTGAACCGCGGCCAGTGAGAGTCGCGACTGGCCGGACTGGCGGAAGGGGCAGGTAAACAAACCAGCCCACCCCGCCAGGGGCTTTCCCTACACAAGCAGTGTCCCAAGTTTGGGAAACATTGGTGTATTGGATTTTTATTGATTGATTTCTATCGATTGATTTCCATTTTTAAAAGGATAGAAAGAATTGTGTCTTTATGCAGTTATATAGTTAGCTTAATCTGCCTCATATATTCTTTTCATACCAACCTACCGATGGAAGAGGAATACAGTAGCAATAGGTTTTTAAAAAAGTTTTCACTTATTTCTGGTAATCAGGATGTCATGTCATGTCTTGCTTAGCCAGTGGCAAACAGGAACACTCCTTAATTTGCTTTTCATTAAGTTGGGGTGGTTGTGCAAAGCAACGGATTGATTCCTTCAGCCCCAAACACCACCTTCTGAGCCCTCCAGAATCTGCCTTCAGCCTACATTGAATCAAAATGACTCTGCACCTAAATATAAATGACTAATTTTCAGAGGTGCCAACTATCTGCCACTCCCATTGAAGATAAGAATACTCAACATAAAAAAAATAAAGGTCAGGTCATTATAGATGCCTAGTTTAAGTTTTGACCAAAACACGCACTCTCTCCAGCCGGAGGACAGATTACACTAGGTCTTTTCCCACCTTAGCTTCTCTGATGTACAGTAAATGGATGTTTGAGTTGACTATTGATGCCTTTTAAGTTAATAGCACCACAGGATTCTCAGAACTACAGAGTAAGGTGCAGTGCAACCAGAAGAAATATGTTCTGGGTGCTGGTTGTGCTGCTCATAGGACACATGATGCTGTTCACACCGCGGCTTAGTATCTGCCAATATATGTGGAAATAGCTGTTGACGAGTGTCAGAAACATTTACAGTCCCTTTATATATGCACAGTGATAGCAGTAAGGCTGAGAGGGCTGGAATACTCAGAACAGACTCCTGTTTAAGAAATTTAAGAAACCAGACATGCTATTTCTTCACCTTATCAGCCGTATGGTAAATAAGTCATTTTCTATTCAATGTTAAGGTCCTACAAGCCCAGACCAGATCCTGCTATTGTTCCCAGAGCTCAGACAATTGTATGGCTGTAAAGCTGCTCAAAGAGCATGCTGGGTAACATGCAAATAAGCACTGCAAGTGTGATGTGGGCATTGACGGGGAGGGGATTATCTGTATGCTGTGGAAGCTGTGGATGTGGAAGGCTGTCATTTTTACCCTCTGCATCTTCAGTTATATCTTGTACTGTACAGAGCCAGGCTCTAGTCCTGCAGACAATATTCTGTGGTGAACAGCAGAGACATTACTGTTTTGGTTTGTTTGATGGGGCAAACAGATGTTCTTTCAGCTCACCGGGTGGTAAATCTCAGAAGATGAATCTTACAATTGAAGCTGTTTGAAAACCATTTTTCCCTTTCACAGAAGCCACAATTTCTGATGAGTCAATGATACTCATGATTCTCCTGCTAACTATGGAATTCGGCATCCTAGCATGTTAAATACCAAATGTGTGACGTTACTTATACGAAGGTAGGACTGATGAGAATAAAATGTAAAAATTATGGCTTGTTTTCCTCTTTTGTAGAGTAACTCTGCAAAAGTACATATTCCAACTCCTGAAAATGGAAAGGAATCTGTAATTAAAGAGAGGAGACATTCACTTACAATAGATCCCTCCTTTGACTCCCACAGAACACATTTCTTGCCCAGGATGCTGCCATCGCAAGTGCTGCAGTTCTCTGCACAACAATCTCTGGGCAGGTTCCCAGACCCTCAGCAGGTTTTTAAATATCGTTGTTTCACTATATTTAATTGTATTTCTTTCCAAGTGTTGTCCAGCATCCCATATCGAGAGTGGTAGGATGAGGTGGGGCACTGAATTACTGGGACACACACCCTGGTACCAAGCACTTTTATAAACATGGCCTTGAGTGGAGAAGACAAACTCCTAAGCTCTTAAGTTTAAAGAGTTAGTTTTTAAAGCAATAGCAGCTAAGAAAGATGCTTACACAAGACCTGCAGGCAAGTTACACAATAAAGACCTCACAAAGTTTTATCTGAACTGAAGTGAAGCATAAAGCTTAATGAAGCCTCCCAATTCCTATTGTTTGGCTCTCACTTCAATTCCAAACAGCCTCTACCAAGAAGAAAGACCAAGCAACTCCAGTATCTAATTAGAGGTCATTTATCTTGGTGGTGTCACATTTAAAGGTATCTTTATTATTATAATTTAGGAGTGATGACATTGCATCAAATAAACTATTTGTGCAGCTACAGAACACAAAAGCAGATCAGAACCAAAGAAAAGATTAAGAAACTGCAAGCAAGTGTGGTGTTATTGATGGGGAGTTGCATAATTAGGGCCATAAATAAAACTCCCTTATGTCAAAAATAAATCACAACTACTGAAACTTATTTCAGCAAACACAGCACTTTTGTAGGGAGCAACTCAAAAGGCATCTGTCTAGCTCATAAAATGGCTGCTTACTACACGGATAGATTGGGGTCATTACAGCTAATGTACAGCCCAGATACAGTTATGACAGACTGGCTAATTACATTCTTCCTATTCAGTAACTAAAAAGAACCCACTCAGCTTCCATTTTTAGTGTCAGGGAAGAGTTTAAAAAAAAAAAAAAAAAAAAGAGTTGGCTACGAAATTAATAGGCAGCAGGTTTAAAACAAACAAAAAAGTAGTATTTCTTCACACAACGCACAGTCAACCTGGGGAACTGTTTGCCAGAGGATGTTGTGAAGGCCAAGACTGTAACAGAGTTCAAAAAAGAACTAGACACTTTCATGGAGGACAGATCCATCAATGACTATTAGCCAGAATGGCAGGAATGGTGTCCCTAGCCTCTGTTTGCCAGAAGCTTGGAATGAGCGACAGGGGATGGATCACTTGATGATTCCCTGTTCTGTTCATTCCCTCTGGGGCACCTGACACTGGCCACTGTCAGAAGACAGGATACTTGGCTGGATGGACCTTTGATCTGACCCAGTATGGCCATTCTTACATTCTAGATAAGGAACATAAGTTTACTAAAAATAATCAAGGGCTTGCCAGCCACGCCACTGGTATCAACAGAAGTGATGAGGCTTCATGCTAATTGGAAGAACAGTAATAATTTATTTTAAACAGTCAACACCTGAGTCACTCCATATGGGCAGTTACTGGTCTCTGAAGACAGTCCAGTGTGCAAATGTTTCAGTCTCTGTCATAGCTCCCTACTCAGATCTGAACCTTAGAGTTCAGAAAATGAGATGCTAGCAGGAAACCCCCAAGCTTAATTACCAGCTTAGATCTGATAGCGCTGCCACCAGCCACTGGTGCCTGGCTCACTCTGGTCTTTCCAAAACCTTCCCTGGGGGACCCCAAAACTCAGATGCCCTGAGTCTTACAACAAAGGGAAACAACCCCCTCCCCTTGTCTCCTCGTACTTCCTCCCTGGATGACCCTGGAAGATCACCCTGTTTCAATTCCTTGAAACGCAAAAAAGAGAGATCAGGGCTGTCTCACCCTCACTCAGAGTCCCTGCAAATGCAAGCTTTGTAACTCTAACACAAAGAGATTTTCTTTTCCCCCCTGTCTTCTTCCTCCCACCAATTCCCTGGTGAGCTGCGGACTCAATCCCCTTGAGCCCCAACTAGGAAAAAAATCCAACAGGTCTTAAAAAGAAAGCTTTATATAAAAAGAAAAAAAGACATAAAAATTGGTCTCTGTATCAAGGTGACAATATACAGGGTTATTGGCTTAAAAGAAAAAAAATGAACAAACAGCCGTATCCAAAAAGAAATACAATTTAAAACATTCCAGCAAACTACACTCATGTAAATACAAAAAAACCAATATAAGCCTATTGTCTTTCCACCTTTGTACTCACAACTTGGAAACAGAAGATTAGAAAGCCTGGAGATAGAGAGATCACTCTCAGAGCCGAGAGAGCAACAGACACAGAACAAAAAACCCACGCCCAAAAAACTTCCCTCCCTTGAGATTTGAAAACATCTTGTTTCCTGATTGGTCCTCTGGCCAGGTGTTGTTTGTTACCCCTTTGCAGGTGAAAGAGACATTAACCCTTAGCTATCTGTTTATGACAGTCTCCTCTTACATGCAGCCAGATGGTCATGATCCAGAATCTGCCCCTTTGGCAGTGAGCTGGGCACATGTCGAGCTGTGCAGATGTGTTACCAGGCCAGCTCTTTGCTCACCATGAAAGAGGCACTGCACCATATAGGGTGTACATGCATGCATGCATGGAGGAGGGGGTGCGCATTTGAATAATCTTGTCTATTCAGTATGCCTCCCCTGTAGTTGGGCACCACTATCTCACAGCAAGTAGTAGCATTCCAGAAGTTACATGCTAGACAGTCATCTTGGGCCAGTTCTCAGAGTCTGATGTTGTTACCATGAAGACGGATTTCTGGGCATGGTACTCGTAGGAAGGAGAAAAGCACCCAAATTTAGCATCATACCAAATAAGCAGGACATTTGCAAGATTTGCTTTTTCAAACTGTTTCTAATAGACAGCCAGAAGGAGAGAGCCACAGGGACAGGGGGAAGTACAGAGAATGACCCCTGAGTTGGAGGAAAAAATGCACCCGCTGCTTCCCCTTTTCCCAGTAGCTCGAGGTTTCTAATTAACAAGCAGCTGGGGCAAGCTGGCCTGGTACAGAGAATGTACATGTTCAACAAGAAGTGCAGCAATCTCTCTTGCCTGTCTCTGGGAACTCGCTACCTGTCTGCAATCACTTTGCAACCTCCAATATAGATGCTGCAGAACAGTCCAGCTGCATAAATGAGGGGGAAATTAATTGCTTCTAAAGAATTTGTCCTGGTCAAGCAGGGATAGAAGCGAGTGTCAGGATTTGGGTGAGGGACGATGAGGATGTGAACAAACTGACAGGCTGATTTTCAAATGACGGATCATCTTCAAGAAATTCTTCCCATCTCCCTCCCGTGCAATGCAGTGTTTGCATGTCACTTCCTGTCAACTGACAATGCTCCCAATGTTCTGGAGATGCCAAAGTAACTCTCAGCAGAGAATAGTCACAGGGAAGACCAGGAGAGTTCACTTTTGGGTGACCTATCAAAAGCTGTGTCTTCATCTGATTTCAAGAGAAAATTAAGCTTAGTGGCGTATCCAGGCCAAAACCACCCTGAGCTTTCAGTTGGAAAATGGTGAGAACTTTATCCTCCCTGAGTCGTGGGCAGCACAGAGATGGCTCCTGTTCCTAAGATGCAGGAACATTTGCAGCAGCCTGCACCTCTTCCAAACACCCCAGGCTAGTCTCAGTGGGAAGAGTGCCAAGAGCATCCATGAGTGGTGGCAACGGGACCCTCTCTTCCTCTGGCCACCCAAGGCCACTATGACCCATTGACTCCCTGGGGAGAGCAGCCCCAACTCATTCTCCCCACCTCTCTAATGGTGGTGACAGGCAGCCTGGTCATCATGGCTCCTGGGTTTGGAAGATGGCAGGTAAGTCCCAGCAATTTAAGCAAGATGCAGCTGCAGACTCCCAGTGGGGAAGGCAAGCCAGGAAACAAATGTTACTGCTTTGTCCTAGTCACCCCTCAGCACGGCAGGTCCGTAGGGTTGTGTATTATGCTAGGATCTGCGGATGCTTAAAGCTCAGCTCCTAAATCCAGGTTTAGGGGAAGAGTTTTGAAAGCATCTGAAGGAATTAGGAGCACTCACTCACTAAAAGCCAACTGCATTCATTCTCCTAAAATCCCACCAGTGCTTTAGAAAATCTGCCCTTCTAGCTCATGCCTCCCACCTCCCGCCAGCAGCTAACTGAGAAGCTTCCTTTTCAGAAGTGCTGATCACAGAGTTGGCCCACAAATACCTTTGCATTGCTCAGAAAAGATTCCAATCTCAAGAGAAACCATATTTCTTGCCTACTTTTAGAGCTGGATGATGTGTTCACACCGAAACCCCAGACCACATGAAACTCACCTGGAGAGGAGTTTCATCACAGATCTCAATCAGATGGTAACATATCTGGCAGCACTTAATATTTTAGCTCTCTTTGCAGGCAGGCAGAAGTACTCTCCTAAAAAGTTTCCGTCAGAGGCTAAACTTCAGTTCCGATGTGCTCAGCTTCAGAAAAGAGCTGTACCACAACCCACATTTCTCAAGATCTAGCTACCTGGACACCTAGTTAAAAAACAAAGCTTTGAAGGACATCTGCGATAGCACCTGGTGGCACCCAAAAATGACACAGACTAAGTCTGGTTAATATCTGAAGCAAATCTGGGCCCAGTTTATATTATTTTCTCTGTATGAAAGTAACATTTCGATGCCCCAGCTGGTATCTGAGCCCCATTGACCTAGGCACTGTATAAAACTTTGGTCAGACTGTCCCTGCCCCGAAGAACTAAGGATCATTTCACCTAGAGGGAACAGATGCACCGAGATTAAGTGATTTGCCCAAGGTGACCGAGTCTTTGGCAGACTGGGATCTGAACCCAGGTCTCAAGTCACAGTCTAGCACTAATCATAAGGTCATTCTCATTCTTGATGGTTTTGCATGAAGGCAGAGCAGGCAGTTTCTCTTCTCTTGACAAATAGTCAGGTGAAATTCAGTGCCCTTGACAGAGTTTGGCTCTTGAGTTCTTTGAAAGAGAAACCTATGGGGTGTGAAACCATGTGGCTCAAACCTATATCAAATGTTTGTGTGAACCTCTGGAGTGAAGCTGCTAGGTGTTGGAAGCAGCTTTGCTTCTTTCTGCACTAAGTAGAATTCCTTTGAATTGTGTGCTTGAATTGTACTTGACAAACACAGACTCCAAACCCAGGATAAACCAGATCTGAGATAAACAAGGCAAGAAACTGTGAGTGAGAGTGTAATAGTGGATATGCAAAATACTGTTCGGAATTTGAACATCAAGACAACGGTCCAAGACAGAGCTTTGTGCAACTGTATTGGCAACAGTTCCTTTGGAGAAGCCTTACTCATTTAAACATCATTGATGAGTTGGCCAGTAATTCAATGAGAAATGAATCTCTATATTAGACATGACAAGATCATGAGTAAACTAGCAAAAATAGTATTAATCTGATGATCCCAACTGTTGCAGGATATATTAGGGTACAGGTGGTGTGTGAAGGATCTTAATTTGCATAGCCTATATGTAATATATGCACACATGTAGCATTACATAATATATTCAAAAATAAAAGGGGACATGAATGTCAGACTCAGAAGAGAAACCAAAGGAAGGTTTTCTGGGACAGTTCCTACGCTTTACATGGTTCTTTACACCTTCCCCACCTGCTGAATGAAAGGAAGTTATTTTGCAATATATATGCATGAAACTTACTGTTCCACATTGCAGTATTTCCACTCTGGATCCTGCTCTGCTGGATTTACAGGGCTTTTGCTGATGCCCATCAAATATGACTAGACCAGTTTAAGGCACACATTCTAAATACTAAAGGCCAGATCCTCAGCTGAGGGAGAGCAAGATTCAGCAAACAAAACCATAGAAGGTCCCAGACTTTTCTGGTTCTCGTTTAAACTTATATCACGTATCCTAGTATGAATATACATGCTGTACAGAGGGACCATGCGGGTTCTAAGGTACCATCATTCACAGACCACTTGCAGGCACCAGACCTACCCTACCTATGCCATTAGTATGATTCATCTGTAATTCTCCAGGATCAATATGGAGGAGTCACTTTCTCAGTGAATCACTAGAGACATCTGAGCTTCTGATTTCGTTCCCCACTGTGGTTACGGATATTTGAATTACGTGTTGTTTTATTTTGTGCCTGCTGTGCTTAGCACAGATAGTTCAGAAACAAAGAGCTTTTGCTTCTGTGTGGAGTTCCCCACAATTTTTGCGTTGCTGTCATTCGATATCAGATAAGGCTTCTGAGAGGTGGCAGGATGGGCTGTTTTGTTCCCAATGCACTTCTCTACAGCTCTTTCCCTGATCCCATGTGTGCCCCTTTTCAGGTCTGGTTTCCCTCCCTCATTCACTTTTATGTGTCACTTCCCACTGCTCTCCAACAGGGCCAGGCCAGAGGGAATATTTTTCTCAGGGCTGGATTATAAACTGACTGCTGAATAGACACAGCTACAGAAGCTAATGAACAGCTCTCATTACTGTGTAGGTATCCAAGCCAGGCATTTCATGGCATAGCCTGGAAACGTCCAGCAGACACTCTTGTTGTGACACACAGCACATTAAACCGTCTGCTGTTTGCACACAGTTATCTGGCCTTGCACGATGGGTCAGGGATTGGCTCTTGGGGCAGGTATACAGGGCCATGTTCTCCTCTTCAAGCCACTGCTCCAGCACCACAAGGGAACCAGATAGAGGCAGTATAACTGGCTCCTGTGCTTTCCGTACAAGTAGCCCTTGTGAGAAGGAGAGATGGAGAGGCCTCTTCCCGGCTGCTGAGTCAGACACTCAAACTGACTAGCTCCACAGTATGCGTTATGGGAACTAGAGAAGCACTTCAAGGTCCCAGTCAGGGATGAGGCTTCACTGTGCTAGGTTGTCCCTGCCGCAGAGAGACAGCAGGGATTCACCAGACACAGCAAGAACAAGCGAGCGGTGAGATAGTTAACCAGCTGCCCAGCCCCCAGTCCAGCTGCCTGTTTCTTTTCCGCCAGCTCCATTGTCTCTCCAGCACAGCTGTTGCAGGGGAAAGCTGGTTTTCCAAGAAGCGTGAAAGAAACGTTCCCAGGGAATATTTCAGCCTTTCACAAAAACAAAGGAAAAAACGAAAGAGCTTCTGTTTGGAAAGGATGCGTGGTGCCTCCTGAGGGCTGCATACACAATACATACCCAAGCAAGAGGGAGGGTGCAGCAACACCATTTCACTCATCACCAGCAAACCAGGCTACTGGAAAACTCAGTGACCTTCCCCCTCCATCACTTCTCCTCCACCTCAACGTGGACTGCCCAGGGCTGTGTGTGTGTGTGTGTGGATCTCTGCAGCATGCCCGGAAAGTTTACATTAAACATGTTATATTGCATACATAAGTACTGGCTAGAGCGAGGAGTGAAACAGGCAGACTGTGATATGTTATTTCAATGAGCAGCCTGTCAGAGAAAAAGGGTCGAGGAGCAGAGTGGTAAGAAGAGTGTGAAACAAGCAGGGTAAGCCCATTTCATATGCTGTTAATGCAACAGTGGTTTAAAACAATTGTAAAGCTCTTTCCCTCCCTCAGTGTTCTGGAGCTTCAGGTAGCCTCCTAAGGCCTACGTCTGCAAACACGTGGCACCTGGTTTAGTGACTCACTAATGCAGAACCCCATGTCTGCATCAAATCCCACTGCCTTTAATAAGGCACTGCATGGGTGCATGGAGCCATATTAGTGGGTCTGAGGGCAAGATTAGGCCCTTTCTGTTGGCCCGCATAGAGAGTCATATTTCCATTAGGCCTACTGACTGCATGGAGAGAGACTGCACTGCGTCTCGCAGGGAAACTTAGAGAACAAAATGCTATTTCAGTACAATGCCAGTAGAACTTGCATGTCATGCACTAATGGACACTGCAAAACAAATCCATAGCCATATGAAATGCCATCTCTATCACTCACTTACTGGAGAAGCATTAGCGGGTACATTTAATAGAGCCATAGCAACATTCCCAGGAGAGTTTTTGATTGTATGCCTCGTTGGAAAATGGATCAATCAGTAACACAAGAATGTCTCAGGAATAATTTATGTTTTATCAATTCTTGATAAGGAGAGAGGGGGTCATTTCAGGGCACATTGATCATTTGTTCAGCCCCATTCCACACGGAATTTAAAATAATCCATCATTCCATGGCTGGCACAGAATCAGCTTTATTATAAAAGAATCCAAAAAAGCATATGAATAAAACTAAAAATGGTATATACTAAACCAAAATCGACAAACACTGACACCAGACAGTGCATCAATTGGACAGGGAAGATTGGGCTGCCAGAAAACAAGAATTCTGTTCCTTGTAATCTGATATATTGGGAATTGGTTTTCATTTCCATGAAAACCAAAAACAAACAAGACTTTTCATCAAAGACTTGTGAAAAAATGAGACCATGCCCAGGCTAGCATAGCCAGTAGCCCAGTGGTTAGGGATTTGGAAGACTCACATTCAAGCATCTGCTCCAAGTTAGACAGAACACACAAATGGCCAGACTGAGTCAGACCAATGGTCCCTGTAGCCCAGTATCCGGTCTTCTAACAGTGGCTGGTGCCAAATGCTTCAGAGGGAATGAAGAGGACAACTACCGAGTGATCCATCCCCTGTCATCCACTCCAAGGGTCTGACAGTTAGAAGTTTAGGGACACCGAGAGCATGGGGTTAGATCTCTGATCATCTTGACTAATAGCCATGGATGGACCTGTCTTCCAGGAACTTATCAAATTATTTTTTTGAATCCATTTGTACTTTTGACCTTCGCAACATAACCTGTTTACTACATCTTAAAGCATATATCACCTTGTCTACAGAAGATTTAGAAGGTATTCATCAGAACACCTTGAGATCCTAGTCAAACCCAAAGGGAGTCCAGGAGACCAGCACAAGTCAGTTTTCCCCAGCTTTGCTCTCTTTACTCGTCTTTCCATAGTTCTGGATTCCTCATTTCTCCAAGAGCCCGACTGCTTCTCCTGGCACCAGCTGTTCCCACATGGGAGTTAGGTGATGAAGGTTGTAAATCCTCACTCAGATTTGGGTGCAGAATTTGTGCAATGGACTAATACTGCTGACGTGGGTAATTTGCATGGCTTCCTAGTGTTTGTTTTCTTCTTTTAACCTTCTCAGTGCTGTTAAAGTGATTGCCTTCCAGCAGCAGCAAGTTAGCTAGATCACCTTGGCGACATGAGAGGGTGATACTGTTGCTAAGTAACCACTGCAGGAAAAACTTGATAGCAATGTTTGTAGTCAGTCATTCTGGGAGAGGATGCATTTACCCAAGTGCTGTGATTCTGGTGTGACAGGAGAGACAGCGAAGTGAACCTGCCCCCCACATGGTAGCTGAAGCTAATCAAGAAGAAACCACGTCCAAGAAGACAGGTCAATATCTGTAGCCACAGATAAACAATGAGACACAGAGTGTAAATACTAAGCAAAATAGAAGACAGGAGAGACCTTTTAATCATGTTCAGCTCTTGGAAAAGAACAAAGAAATCAGAGCCAATGTCTGCCTAAGCAAAACAAGACAGATAGCCCTGGATGCGAAGAACTAACTGAAACTATCCTAATGTAGCTAAAATTATTAAGTAAAAGATTAGCATCTATAAAAAACTAATTTCCCTTTAGCAGGAAGCTTCCCTGAAGCACCAGCTGGATAGCTATCCCCATCATAGTCTAGCCAGTTTAGCCAAAATAATTAGTTTGCTGAGCAAGATATTACTCTTGTCTGAAGGAAACATTCTCTTGGAGGCAGTGACACTCTGCTTTGCACCCCATGTGGCTGCATTCAAGTCATGAAGCTGAGGGGAGTCAGAGCAGGCAGAATTCAGTCTGGAATGGTTCTGCATTTTTATAAGAGCAGGGGAGAAAGATGCTCGGAATTGGATGGGCTTCTTGCTGCATCAGAATGGATCCCAGAAGAATTTTTTAAGAATGAACGGAGTCTTTAAAAAACTAACTACAAAGTGTTTCCGCAGACTAAGAGACTAGGATAGCAATGTCCCATTGTTGAGCGCTAAATGTTTCAAAAGGATTTCTTCCTCTTCCCAGACACAATATACACCATTTGCATGGTACATATGGAAAAGAAGAAAAAATCCAATAACTAAATACATCAGTTTGAAACTTAATGAAAGGTTTCATGTTCATTCATTTATACACACAGAAATTTGATTCCTTTCATTAAAATGGGAAATTTTGCTGCTGTGAGACATGACCACTGAGCCTCCTCTTCCACTTTCATGAGCTGGTTATGATTTTACAGATCAATTTTAATGGAACATTGGGTAATTCCACCCTGGTGTATAGATTAATTATGGTGATTTCTGGTTACACCTGGAGTAGATTTGGCCCATTGTTTCTACTAGGGCTCAGCTTCAACAGCCAACAAATCTCAATGAACAGAGTCTGATCTGACCCTGACTAGAGTTTAGGGGCCTTATTTTGGCTTGACAGGAAAAAAGTCCAGCTATGGCAGTTCCAAACAGATGTGACTCTCTGAAGAGAAAGCAGTCCCATGCTGTCAGCTGCGTTTGACACAGAGTTGCCTTAAAGTGTAAGAGAGAAAATGTCTCTTATATTACAGTCTTTGCAAAGTGATACATTTTAAAGGATTGAAAGATGCATTTAAATATTATAAGTAATCAAACCTAGATGTCAAAAGGTATCTGAATCTGACTGGAGTAAAGAGTATCACTGAAATCGACGAAGGCATTCTAAGCAGGAAGAAAGGTACCTTGAGCGGGTGCACAATGGGAACCTGTCACTGACTGACAGGTCAGAAAGCTTCTAAGAGGAGAAATTCACGCTTAAAAGGATTCAGTCCAAGTTGCCTCACAGAAGACTGATCCGTGTTTAAATATATGTGTATGAAATGACTAACAAAATACTACAAAGACCACAAATGAAATTAGAACAAAAATTGGAGCAATCATGACATTTCTAGTAGCCATGAAGAGAATAATGCTATGTCCCTAGGTGTTAAAAAGGATGTAGAAGCAAATACAAAGTTTTACCAAATATCAGGACTCCGGAGTACCAAGAGTTCTCAGTAAGGTCACAGCACCACTGCTGGACCTTTTTCCATCTTGTCGTCATTAAAATTCTGAAGAAATCCTTATTGATTTCCCTCAGCTAAGTAACAGGACCCAAAGAAACCTTGCAAGCAGTGGCAGATTAACAAATTTGCTGTCCCTAGGCCCTCAAAAAATTGCCACCCTGCCAGCTCACCTCTGCTCCCCCGCGGCAAGCCTGGGAGGGATAGGGGACAAGGGGAGTTGACAGATAGCAGCAGTGGAGCTGAGTTGAGCTGGGGTGGGGAGCGGTTCCCGGGCCCCCCCCGGGTTACTTCCCGCATCTGCGGGCCCCAGCTCACCTTTGCTCCACCTTCTTCGAGTGCCGCTACTTGCTTCTCCCTCCCTCCCAGTGCTTTCCTGCAGCAAGCCTGGGACGGAGGTGGAAGGAGGGAAGCGCAGAGCTCCTGAGGGACGAGGGGGGCCAGGGATTTGGGGAAGGGGCAGAGTTGGGGAGGGTGATAATATGCCGCTGCTTGCAAGTCCCCTTTGATCTTAGTTACTCTTTATAGTGTGCTGTACTAGTGAAGTCACAATCTACAAGAAGTCTGGTCCTAAGCCCCAGATCCTGAGGTGTGCTCCACGTTGATGGAACCTGTTCAAAGCTCATGACCAAACCCAACTGTTCAGAATTCAGGAGTCCTGCTTCCTCCAAAAAGTCATGAGAACGGTTTCAAAATGAGGTTTTTAAAATAAGTTGTGAGTCTTTGCCTTCTGGCATCTGATCCTTTAGGTTTTCACATTCTCTGTAACTATAAGGGCTAGAAACTTATTTTATTTTGTCTAGTGAAAGTGGAGATTCTCACATAACATGATTGCAGGAGCTGGGCTTCAAGAAAGACACTGTATCATGATACCAATTCTCGCCACTTCATTGCAAGTAACACTGAATTTAAGAGGTTAACAAGCCACATGGATAAGCTCAGGGCCGACTCCAGGGGTTTTGCCACTCCAAGCAGCCAAAAAAAAAGCCACGATTACGATCGCAATCCCGATCTGTGGCAATTCAGCAGGAGGTCCTTCACTCCAAGCGGGAGCGAAGGACCCTCCACTGAATGGCCGCTGAATACCTGGACATGCCGCCTCTCTCCAGAGTGGCGACCCCAAGCACCTCCTTGCTAAGCTGATGCCGGCCCTGGATAAGCTGCACCACAGTTTGCTAGAATGCCTAATGTTAATTTCTAGTACAGCCCTCGTCCTGCAGCCTGCCTGTTCTGTTCTGCAGAATTTGACTGATCTTCATGCTAGTTGCCAACCTGCAAGGGAGCTTTCCCAAAATACAGCAAATACAAAGTCCTTGGAGTTATTTGGTGACTGATGGCCCAATGCAACCTAAATTACCCAGAACACCCTGGGATCTGCATTTCTGTCAACAACCCAAACTTCTGCTCTCCAACTCCCTGGGATTCCATCCCACAACTCCTGGGAGATGTGACAATTTTTTTAGTTATCCGCAGGATTCAAGGGGCAGATTCTCTACCTGTAGTTTGGCCACAGAGGAGAAGGGCTCCAGCAGCCAGCTGCAGCTCACTGACCCTGATCGGCCAGGCCCAAGTACAAGGTAACTACAAGGCAGCAGCTCTAATTTACCCACTTAGTGTCAGGGCCCTCGGGGACCACTTGCCAGTGGAGGATCAAGTGCAGTAGAGCTGTGCTGCACCATGGCTTCTTGCCTCCCAACCCTGCCCCTATAACACTCCTCTGTGACATGCCACCCTGGAGGTCCCAGGGGAGAAGCTGACACAGGAGCCTGCTCCAGCTGAGAGTTTCCCTGCACAAGGGGTGCTCTCCACTGTCTTTCTGCTGCATGAATTTAGGAGACCAGAGAATTGTGGCCTAACCACCAAGAAGCTCATGCAAGGAATCCAGGCTCTTGGCCTTCGCTGGGGTTATTTTTGCAGATTGGTCTCTCCACTGTAATGCCATCTTGCTGAGGACACTGAAGTAGCATCTTGACATAGAAGGCCCAGTGTCAATTGCACTCATAGGGGTTTCTACTGGCATGAGGACTATCTCACCACATTGGAGAATGAGTCACAGAAAGCATGAATTCCCCCAGACTTTGGGTATTTCATAAAAACCAATCTCATTGTCTGGATTACAAACAATTCTCTTCAGCCAATTATCTTCCATACAAAATAAAAATTCATCCTAAAGACAACTGAACCTGCAACTTTCATCTATAGTGAAGGTGCTTCCAAAGCCCTGAGCATGTCCCCTTTTCATTGGGAACAGCGTCCTGACCGTGTACTCCGAGTTACAGACTCGCTCCATGAATGCTGTATACTATGTGTTGAATCACTCATTGAAAACCAAGACCAATGCTAAGTGTCACAGTTCTGCACAGAGCCCCAGGTTCTCATTCATCTCCTCTTGCACAGAGAGACATAGCAAACTTGTGCACACAGACACTCTAGAAAACTTGTTTGCACCATTGGGGTTCACTGTGATGAATTCACAGTGTTAGTCCAGCTTTGTCAATAACTATAACTGCATCTCTTTGTGGGGACGGCTAATGGCAATATAAGGAATCAGCACGTTTTAACGTAACTGCACGACAATTTCACAGAATTCGGCCTTTTCACAAGGAATTAACTTGCTGGCATATGCCAGATTTGGAGCTGCAACTTTTCCTCCGATATAGATAGGCCCCTTCCAAATTCATGGCCATGAAAAATGCATGAAATTCCGTCACTCCCCTCCATGAAATCTGGGCTTGTGTGTGCTTCTACCCTACACTATACAGTTTTCATGGGGGAGAACAGGGTTGCTCAAATTCGGGGTCCTGACCAAAAAGGGAGTTCCAGGGGGATCAAAGTTATTTTGGGGTGGGGGTCGCATTACCTCTACCCTCACTTCTGCACTGCTGCCTTCAGAGCTGGGTGGCCGGACAGTGGCGGCTGCTGACTGAAGGCCAAGCTCTGCAGGCAGCATAGAAGTAAGGGTGACAATACCATACCAGGCCATCCTTACTTCTGTGCTGCTGCTGGCGGTGGCTCTGCCTTCAGAGCTGGGCTCTTGACCAGCAGCTGGCGTTCTCCAGCTGCGCAGTTCTGAAGGCAGCACCACCGCTAGCAGCAGTGCAGAAGTAAGAGTAGAGATAACGCAACCCCCTCCCCCCCCCACACACAAAAACACTGAAATTTCAGATTTAAATAGCTGAAATCACAAAATTTAGGTTTTTAAAATCCTATGACCGTGAAATTGACCAAAATGGACTGAGAATTTGGTAGGGCCCTAGATAGAGGCATCAGAAAAATTAGCATTTCACACTGACAACTTTAGCCAGACTAGCTTTACAGGGATGAGCTCCAAGTTTTAAAACACATTCTAATATGTGCTCAAGGTCATATTTTGGGGGTGGGAAGGGTGCAGTGTTACAACTTCTCAGAATAAATTCCCACTAATACTCTCACATTGTCCCCTGGACATCAGTGGCAAATCTTCCAGTCTCTGCTGAGGCTGCCCAGGGCCCAGAATGCAAAGGGTGTGCAGGTGGAGCAGCTGGCAGGCTCCTGTGGGGTCAGAGACTTCCCTGCTAGAGGCATGGAGAAAATGCTCGTGCAGCAGCACCAGGTGGGGGCAGGAAGTGCTGCCAAGCTCTGCAATGCCCTCGTAGGAGAGGCTCAGAGAGAGCAGAGCTGATACACTGGGGGCCTGTGCAGAGGGGGAGACAGGGCTAGGTGGGAAGTAGCCCAGGAAAAGGTCAGCATAGCCAGGCCTTGGCCTCTTATTAAAGGGTCCCTGGACCAGAACCAGTGGGGGGGGGGACTGGGTTCCCCTACCGGCCCACAGAGGAAGGTGAAACAGAACCCCCGATGACGAGAGGTAAAGACTATTGAAACCCATGATACCGGGGGTTAGGACTAGTGAGTATGGACTCATATTGACAGTCCAACATGCCAGGCATCTCTGTGGCCAAGGGGAGTGCTGGCCACTGCCAGACCCCTGGGGGCTGCCCAGGCTCCCTCTCAGCCCCACACCTCAGCCCCCATCCAAGGTGATCTTCCACTGCTTCAACATGCTACTCTATTGATTCCAGGCACACCCCCTTCCAAGGCTGGTATTAACAACAGCCTCTGCCTACACTTCACTCCCATGGGTTTCCCTGCAGAGACAGCACCCTCCAAGACTGCCTGAAGAGCCAGTCCACTGCCCTGACATCACGCATGGAGTTAGAGACAATAGCCTGTGAGTCAGCAAGAGGCAGATGGTATCTCCTTGCAGGGTTCTGCACTAGCTAACAAGATGGAACAAGAGAATGACCTCCTTCCCCTTTAAAGGTCTGTTTCTATTTGCCTCATCATTGCTTCATTGCACTTACAAGAACTGCCATGTATCAAAATAACCCTAAGGCACTCTTACTGCTGTTGGTAGGAAAGTGAATGGCAGATGGCCAGAGGGGGAATTGTTGCGTGAGCCAAAAGGAGAGCAAATTCTAACATCACGATCAAATGGAAAAAAAGGACCTATGAGAAGCAGCTTTTGACTGAGAAGTACCAACAAAGTAGGTTCCAACGAGCGACAGACAGAGCACCTGACAGATGAAGAGCTGCAGCAGTGAAGGTCAAGAAAGGTGCAAAAGCTGGCTGGACTGTGTTCAGCACCTGTTAAGGGTTTATGATTGTTTCCCCCTCTGTGTTCATGCTGCAAAAAAGTGCCTGATCTCACCAGTTCAATGAAATATATACAAAAGACCATGTATACTGGGCTTCCTTCTCAAAGTATCTCTGAGGACATTAAAGTATAATTTTGCTCCACCAGTCCTTGAAGTCCACCTCTATTAAGCAACCAACCGTGGTTTGTCGGTCCCTGTGGTGTTCACTTACGAAGCCTTTCACCGGGTATCCAATCAACCAAGAGAATGTGATTTACAATTCACTCATCAATTGTCCATTCTCTAAAATGCAGAGTCAATCTGGACACCTCTCTGGCATTACAGGTCACTGATAGATTCCTGGGTTGACGTGGATGGTTGACAGTTTCCCACAATCCTTCACGTCCCTGAGATTGGGAGATCGTAAGCACCGGACTAAGATTGTGTTTTCATATTGTGCTCGTTACTTTATTCTAGACTTGGAACCAATTTGGTTTTAGCCCTGACATACAATAAATGCTTCCTGTTTCTCCTCTCATGTGCCATCCTTAATCCTAAGGAGCTCTTTACAAGTCCATCAAGGGTCATTTGCTTACAGATTCTGTATCCAGATGTGTTCATAGACGCACAGGGACAATGTAATTGTTTCAGTTTGGGAGGCTGAACTTTTGATTCAGGGGGGAAATGGTTGACAACATTCTGGCATGTTATTCTTTGGAAGTTCTAGTTTAATGAATGTCATACACATTCTCCCAGATGGACTAATGGGATGTGCCAGGCCCTTGTCAGAGTGCTACCTGCTGCCTTATAGTGATCATTTCTGCAAGTCTAGAACTCTACCTTCCGGTAAATTGGGCATGATCTCTTCCCCTGTGGAAGTCACATATGCCTTGTAATGAGAAGTAATGTTTTTTCCAGCACCAGTGCTGAATTGGCAAGAACACACATTTGCATTTGGATTAATTCTTAGTAATTTCATAGTGTTTGTAAACACTGAGCAAATTCCCAGTTCATTTGCTAGTAATTTCAGGCCCTGTCCTGCAGCCTTTACTCAGGTAAAAGTCCCATTGATGGAGTGGATTTTTTGAGATCCCTGTTCTCAATTCCTTGTGCTCTCTATGGATTTATTCTGCACCAGGACTTGTGATCATGCCAATTTAAGAAAATGTAAATGGAGACGGTTATCAGTTGTTGCAACACAAGTCAGTCAATAGGTGTTTTGGCCAAGTGAAAAGACTGATTTGTCCTTTAATAGTTGTGGCTAAAACAAAAAAGAAAACTAAAGTCAAAAGAGTGCTGCATGCAAAATCGTTGGTGTTATTAGATGCAGCAAGAAGAATAGTTGCTAAATTACAACGTAACGAATATCCCTCTGCTTATTATTTCAGCCATGGGCATCTTTTAAGAAAGAACTTGATTAATCAAGGCTTGCCCACTGTGGAAGTGTTTCCTCTAGAGAGATACAACAGCTTGCTTTGTTGAGGTCATCACTCCAGGAAGTGGCAGCACAAAATTGGCAGATGTGTCTTTGCCTTCTCTGCAAAATGTGATATTTATTTTTGCAGATAGATGCAATCTCTTGCTAAATTCAAGCACAGTTTGATGGAGTAATAAATAATGAAAGTATCGCAGCTCTTCTGGAATAGATACCAGCACTACAAGCAGCGTGCCCAGTTCCAAACTGCAGCCTCCCCCTGTGAGCTTTAAATGTTTCATTCAAAAGGAGCTCAAAGTAAGCAACACAGTCAGAGAAAGCTAAGTGTTCCTTTCTCTTCAAAATACTGACATCAGCGATCCAATTTCTGTGTACATGAGGTGACTTCCAGATGAGAAGAGCTTCACTGTAGCTTTCCTTCCACTCACTTAGCAGAAATGCCTTCTGCGATAGGACATGGGTCAGTTGCTAAGTGGTGGCTGCGGTGGTGTTCATCCAGTGAACAGGAGACGTAAATGGAGGGGCTCAACAAGAGTATATTGCTACTAGCTGACAGCCACAGCATGCTTGTAGATTCAGATTAGGCCTGAAGGGTCAGATCCAGAGACCAGCTGTGCCTCTATCCATAGACAGTCCACACCTGAGCAAGAAACATCCGGTCTTGACCAAGAGAAAGAGTCAGAACTTCCTGTGACAGGCATGGAGGTTGTTCATCCCTCTCGCCCACCAGTCACAAGGATGCACACTCACTGCAGCTCCTGTTCTGAACACCTGCCTAAAGCTGTACTTTGGTGTACTAGCCGTGATACAGAGAACCAAGCAGTCAAACGAGACATGGAGGTCTGTTATAGGCACCACAACCATTATGTTTTGAGCTGTCTGGAGTACTGAGACTAGTTTATAAAAAAATGTTACATGATTTTTAACCAAACAAAACATTCCCATCTGCCACCGGTAAAAACTCCATTCAGTTATTTCCATTATTCTACAAAACCTTGACTGACACCTCCACAGCTAGGCATTTTTTCTCTTTTTATGCCTGCTCTGGCAGCAGTTCTTGGCTCCAGTTAAGATGCAGGGAATGGGCTAAGAGACTCCTTGAGCTTTGCGAGTTACAGTAATGGGTTATTAGGTTTGACTATTGCCTTAGAACAAAAATCTGTTTTAAAGGGGAAACTTCATCTTAACTGAACTACGAAACTATGTTTTCAGCAAGTGATACTTGCAGAGAAAGCCAATTAGAGAAACAGACATGCAAATCAAATGTAACAAGCCGTACCATTACCTACAAAAATAAAGGGATCTGCTCCAAAGCCCACAGAAGTTAATTGCAGTCTTATAGTAAGATGTGCATCCTGTGTTTTATAGCTGATTTTGTCTTTCAGCTGCTCCTCTAGGAAGTAGCTGGTAGATAGATCGCTAACCTGTTTTCATTTTGTTTTTACTGGGTAAGTTTTTATAATTTTTTAAATGAAAGAAGTTAAGCATTGAATGGCAGACATAATGATGTTTGATGACAGTAACAAATATTATGTTGTTGCTAGGAATTACAGCTTTTATCTCTCTCAACAAAATATGCATGCAAATAATCTAAGTTTATTTATAGAGCAACATCAAATTAAACTGTTCGTTTAATGACTTCAGACTGGTTATCACCATGCTGCATAATATCTGTTTAAACACACCGTTGGTAGCAAGCTTTCTGAATCAAAGGAGGAAACAAAAAACCCAATGTCACAAGGCTGTCTTCTGCGCACAATATTATAGCCATGCACTGTGCGGCACGAAGAATTTTTTTACCAGCAGATGGAGGAGAAACTTCAAACATTTCTGCATAGCTATTTTGAGTGTTCCACTGTCAAACTCTCAGATCTAGGAGATCTGGTCTTTTCTGGGGGGAGGAGGAATGGAGGGAGGGGGAAGCAACATTTAAAAAGAGAAAACCGGGATAGAAATATCTTTTACACTAAATTGACTGATGTTTTATGTCCAGATGGGCCTGGATCCACCATTCTTTTCTGGGTGTTTGGATTTTGTACTCAGTTTTGCTTGTAGCCTCTTTAGAAGCCTGATCCCACTGAAGTCTCTGAAATAGCAGTGGATGAGGATGTAAGTGCCTTTGTATCAGGTCGGGGTGTTCAGAGACCTTCATTTGCAGAGATGACTCGAGGGACAGAACTTCCATTTGTTACTGGTATTACTGCAGCACGAGGAGCCGCGGCTGGGGACCAGACCCCATTCTGCTGGGCACTGCACAGACAGTCTGAGGGCCAGATCTGATCATCCCCAGGTCTGGGGCTGTCTGGGACCAGCTGAGGCCCACCTCTAATGGCAGGACTTTGCACCAAGGCATGTGCTACAGCTGCTTTTGTGGAGCTGCATGAAACAAATCCGAGCAGGAGAGGGACCTACATAGTTTAAGGGTCTAATGTTTGATACTAATTGTAGACCAGGGCTAAGCAACACTATTTCCAAACACCAGATCAATGGGCACTTGCTGACGCCATCAAAAACACAAAAAACTATCAGTTCTAATGAACAAAGACAAGAGCAACTGCAACCCCAGAGGTTACATAAATGAAGTTCTGAAAATACTTTTCATAAGCTTTGATCTGTGGCAAGCAAGTCTTGTCTGCAGTCACCTCTCCCCCAGTTCCCTTTCCCTGTTCATGGTTTTGAAGAAGGCTGAATTTCGCCTGCCGAAACAGCCCTGTTGCAGCTTACGATGGTCTCGGTGACCCTTAGGAAACACCAGCTGCACACGAGAGGTTCTGCGAGCCGCTCCTGGAGCTGGGCTGCACCCAGCATGCCTGCAGGGATCAGAACGGTTTCTGGTACGGCTTCCTTTGCCTGCATACTTTGGAGGAGCGCCCAAGCAGTGCTGTGCTGGTGAAGCAGTGCTCGTTAATCCAACGGGCAAATCTGCCCAACACTTAGAGGTGACTGCTGTTTATTCTGGCTGTCTTGATTAACTTCTCCTCCTCTGACATGTGGCATACAGGCAGTTTCCAGCTCTCCAAGAAGCTGTTGATAAGATTGATCCCTCGGGTTGCTAGCTACATAGCGTTAAGAGGGTTGCATCTCTGAGCAGTATGCAAGCATAAGGCCGCCAGGCCCTGCTGACGTGCACAGGGGAGCGCACAGGGAGTCAGCATCCACTCCCCTCGTGGCTGTGGCCAGTCCCAACATGAAGGAGGAGAGGAAGTGGAAGGTCCTTGCACCCTCCCCTGCTCATGTCCCCATGCAGGGGAGAGCCACGGTCAGGCCCTAGGCAGATCTGTACTTTATCTACCTGCAAGGCGGTGATGTGCTTTCACTACTGTAACAAAGTGCCCCCTAAGCCTAGGAGAGACTATCTCAGGGGTGCACAGCAGAGGGGAGAGACATTTGTGTTCCCCATAACCCCCAGCCTGCGTGGCAGACGAGCGATCCTGCTGCACCCACTAGCCACAAGGACACCATGTTCCTGAAGATGCTGAATATACTAAGTGTTGAGTTCCTAGCACATGATGGGGGGCTGGGAAGAGGCCTACCTGGGGGTATAATCTCTCCAAAACAGCATCGCAAAAACACCTGGGGCAACCATGTGCCTTCCAGGAGGCAAGCAAGCATTGGCTCCTAGCTACCCAGGGGCTCTAGCAGCTGACCAGTAGTCACAGGAAGGGCATGAGCTCTGTGCCAGGAACGCAGTCCTGCAGTTCAGTGGGGTGTTTTAACAAGGGATGGGGAACTATGGGGACCCCTTCCAGCACACTGCCCTCGCCAGGGCTTTTTGGGCCAGCCGAGGTGAACCAGACAAGCTTAGCTCACTATTTCTCAGGCTGAGGCTAATAAACTTGATACTTCATTGCTCACTTTCAGTCTACATGCATAATAGATTTCTCTCTTCAGGCTAGAGTGCTAATGAGGTAGGGAGAGTTTAAAAGTCTCCTAACACCCAGAGAGCTTTGCTGCAACAATGGCAATTATTCATTCATTTGTTTTTCGAATGAACAAGCAGGATTCTATTCTCCTTAGCATCAATGGCATGCATGAAAGAATCACTCAGCTGTTCTGTCAGCTCCCCCACACCCACTTTAACACAGCAACACACAGCCTGGAGGATATGCAAGCAGCAGTAGTGGGGAGGCAGAGGAGATGTCTGCTGCAAGGTGTGCTGCCACGGTGGTGTGTCTCCACAATACGGGATTTGTCCATTGTTTTTCCTTTGTGTCATGGCTTACTCCTTCATGCTGGGTGCGAGCACCTTTGGTTCCCTTTCGAGACAATAGGAAGTCAAGTCACTTTGCGGGAGATTTGGCCTGGAGGTAAAGGAGGAATGTGAGGAGGAGGTGACCCCAGGAATGCCAGCACTTCAGGGGCCCAGGCCCTAACCCCTTCCGGAGATTGCCATTCTGCTGATGGGTCTGGGATGAACACAGAATCGCAGTGAGCATGCTCCAGCTGTAACACGTTCCAAGTGCACAGAGCCTCACGCTGCACTCCTTTGCTAGGCCTCATTCGCAGCATGGCCCTGCAAGGAGGGCTGGTGGGTTCCAGACAGCGTTTGTGCGAGTCTGCAGGGACCAGAGCTCTCAGAGGATGATTCAAGTCTCTAGGAGCTGGCAGTGCCCCAGCTCTATGCGGCATGTCTCAGGCTGTGTGGCACAGGAGACGGCGTCCACGGGGTGGAATTTGGGTTCCAGCCAAGAGCATGCCTGGCCCCTAATGCAACTGAGAGCAACCCTAGAGGCTGTTTGACAGTGCCTTTGATTGGCCTTCTACGTGGTACTCTGCCACCTAAGAGTGGCAAGAACCCTCCCCGCTGTGCCCCTCCCACTCTGGCACATCCCTATGGCAGGGATGAAGAGGGTGGGAAGCTTGGGGCATTCTGCTGGCCCTCTTACCTGAGGAAATGCCCTGAACCAGCAGAAGACCTTGGAAGTGAGTTTGGGGGGAGGGGTCTCTGCATCACCATTCTAGCAAAGGAGATGCCATGAAGGTGCCACACAGTCTGCCAACCAGGCTGGAAGCATTCAAAGGGAGAGAAAACCCTTTGAAAAACCCTGATTCCCACCACATTGCCTGCCAGGAGTGGTGGGAAGCACTAAGGAGGTGTTTTAGAAGAGAACTGTCCCTGCTGCTTAGCCAAGTACAAACTCTGGTACATTTAACATCCCATTCCAGCAGAGCAAGTGCACATGAAACAATGCGCTAAGAGACAGTGTAAGGAAGATAAGCTCTGAGACCAGTGAAGTACATATTCCAGCACATACAAGGAATGCCAGCTGTTAAGACACTGATTAGTGATCAGAGCAGATATCACCTCACTACCGAAGCATGTGAGACTGACAAGAAATAAATTGGACCTTCAGTCAGCCGTTTGAAAGTTGTGAAATGTTCTCCTTCTTTACCAGATTAAGTGACCTACTGCTGACAGATTGCCCCCCGCCCTGATCAATTTCTTCCCTTTGGATTGCTCCTGGGGTTAAGGAGTAACTAACACTGCAGGAAAGAATGATTGGACTTAAACATTTCTTCCCACGTGTGGGAAAAGCTGTTTATATGGTTGGAATATTTGCTTAACTGTTTAAAGAATCTGGGTTTGATGTGCCAACATTTACTTGTTGTGGGGAAAAAGTGAAGATACAAATTCTATTTTGTTTTATTTCTCTTGATTGTATCCCCATATTTGTTCCATGCTACTCTTCCCACCTCCACCTACTGCAGGGTCCTTGCACCTTCCTCTCAAGGATCTGGTGGTGGCCACTGCCAGACACAGGATACTGGACAGCTAAAAACTGAGATCCAGACGGGCAGTTCCTGGGTCCCCATATGGACGGAGGGCTCAGTAGACAAATGGGAGTCACACAGAGGTGGGCAGCCTTTCTCCGAGTCTTTGGGTAGATGGTTGCTTCCCTTGTGCTTAAGAGCCTACTTCCATTAGACATTTTTCAATGTTAACAAACACCCACTCATTCCTTTTAAAGGTATAGGAATATTAATGCAGAGTTTGGGTATTGGGACATAACATAAGAACGGCCACACTGGGTCAAACCAATGGTCCATCTAGCCCAGTATCCTGACTTCTGACAATGGCCAATGCCAGGTGCCCCAGAGGGAATGAACAGAACAGGGAATCAAGTGATCATTCATACTTTTCCTTCCATCTTTACCTTTCTAGCAGTCCCAGCCTGGACTGCAGATAAGGAAAGAAATCAAGATATACAGAATCACTTAAAACTTGCAGTGGAACGATTAGAGCAATGGAAAGATTGGCTAGCAATAATTCATTCTAAGAGAACAACAGGAGTAATATCAAGGGGAAAGGGTCAGAATGCAGGATCCATGCGGCATACATGTTTCACTTGGTGCACAAGCTGATGTGTTTACATTTAGGTAGGGATCTTGCTCACCTGTGAGCCCATACATTGCACTTTGACTTTGCTTTATACTCACAGGGCCAGGCTCTGCTTTTTCCAATCACGTCTCAGGAAGATGAGGTTCAGGAACTTAGAAGACGCACTTTGAAGGTTTCTAGGGTGTCAACCATGTTGCGCTGATTATGCATATTCAAAGCTGTTTAACTCACTGTAAGAGCTGCAGTGAGTCTGGTGCTTCCACAAATGTAATTTTATGTAGTGAAAAGAGTTAAAGAAAGTATATCAGTGCATTAAGGGTCAGCCTGCACCCTGCCTATGGAATGTCACGTGTTACCAAACACTTAATTGTTCAAAGAGCTGCAGCGTTTCATCCAACAGGTGCAAAGTTGGCAAATACAAGACAAATATGAGCCTTTGAGACAATAGCATAGATACTAGAACAGCTGCAAATGCCATTGTCGAGTGAGGCACTCAGTGAAGTGAAGCGTTGAAACCAAGTGCTTGCTACCTGAAAACATTGGCAGGAATAAGTGTCTCTTGACTGATAACTTGTGGGCAGAGTCATAGTCTAGAAGGACTTTTCAAACCAAGTTCTAGCCCCAAGAAAAAGGAGCTTTAGAGGGCAAAATGAACTCACCTTTAATCTGAACATTTCACAGATGGGGCCAGATTTTGATCTCACCACACGAGTTTTACAGAGGAGGAATCTGTCACTGTTCATGGCAACTGCACCTGTATCCCCCTATTTCAAATAGCTTCACTTCCCAGGATTCACACTGGTCATGTCTCCCACTAGCGAGGTTACATTCCCTCCTACAATAAAATAAACATTCGTGTGTTATACAATGAATTCTTAAGATGCTTGTTTCAATAAAGTTTGTCCAGGATATTGCTGGAAATTGCCATCTGTGTTACAGAACTCTGTTTGGCCCAGTTCCCAGCTCATGTTCAGCACAGGAACACAGGAGTAATGGTGGAGCTGTGTTGGTATGAATGAGGAGAGAATAAAATCAAGGAAGCTTAGACTTCGTTTAATGTTTTCCTAGGAGCCAGTTTTGGGAGGGGAAGTTGATATCATCCATGCTCCACTCAAGAACTACCAAAAAACCCACATTGCTCACCATAGATTGTGCAGTTACTCAAAATATGGTAGTACTGCTGCATGACTGCTCCTCAGTATGGCTTCAGTACGTCCAGGGACTGCCAGGCTCCTTGGCCTTGGCTGTTTCTTGACTGGAAAAATCTCCCAAATGCCACCTACTTGCAGCACTGAGATGAGTCTTGGCTCACAGTGACTGGCGCAGGTGATGACCCTTCCTCTGTCATATGAGGGATGAAAGTTAACAATATTGTCATCTCTGGTCATCGGAGTTAACCCCTCACTGAGGTGAATAAGGCAATTCACATATCTTGGAGCTCCTGCTCCAAGCGCTCTGCCGACTCACCTAGACATCTCTGCATTGGGAACTCTGTTCACACATGTGACGTGCTCTTCATAACCATAACAACTAGAGATTTACTTTCTTAAAATGCTGTGATTCTGGTGATGGAAATAGCTGCTTCTGAGCAGAGCAAGGTGCAGTGCTGCCAGGGACTGCCTCAATCCAAGGCCTGAGCTTTGATTTGTTCAGCTGCTTAACAAAAGTTCTTCTTAATGCCCCTCTGGAAGGCTAAGTGGGCAATACGTTTGGGCAGGTTTCTGCTGTTACAGGCCAGAACCTTGACCCAGCTCCAGGCAAGACCAAAAACTGATGCTAAAAATGGAGAAATGCTTCCAAGAGGTGACCAAGACATTGTCTCTGCCTTCCATCAAAGGCATGCATGGCAGCTGCCATTCATCAGAGGTGTGTGAAGCCTCAGGGTCCTGTTTGACACCTCGCTAAGCTTAGCTGAGTGGGTAACATCAGTTTCTGCTTTCTTTCCCCTCCAGCTCTCTAGGAAACATTGTCTCTTCCTCTTGAGCAAGGACCAGATTAAGGTCTTGGTCCTAATTGTCAAAGCAATTAGGGGGTCATGCCCCAGCTACAGCAATGATGAAATGTTGGCCTCTGACCCACTGCAGTAGCAGCACTTCTCTGGGACAATGCAGATCACAATGCCCTGGGTGAAGCCTGTGAGCACCATTCCCTGCTCAGGGGACCCAGCTGCAGAACATTCTTCCAAAGGAAATCAGGCCAGCCCAGAGCCTGATGGCCTTTAGGAAACATTGGGGGGTGGGGAGGAAGAAGACAAACAAACCCCCAAACACATTCTTTTTGGAGAAAACATTTCTACTATCAGTGACTTGCAAAAGAAACACCCCCTTCTAGTGTCAGGTCCCTCCCTCTTTGCCAAAAACGCAGCCCCTCCCCAGGTAGAATTCTGACTCCAAAAAGGGAAAGTGCTAGAAAAGCCATGGAACCCACTGGAGTGTCCCTCTTGCTCTGTTATGTGGAAGGTGCTTAGATGCTACAGTAATGAGCAGTAGCACAAACCCTAGGACAGATCGCACCTTTGCTCTGCCAGCGGGCACATGGCTGCAGTTAAACAGCTTACGCTGCCAGGGAGGACTTTCCTGCATGTGGAAGTCTTTAGGTGGTAGAAAGCAGCAGCAGTAACAGCTCTTCCATCCCTCCCCACCCCATTTTCTGGGGAAGAGTGCATGTCTAGGGCTTCCCTTGTGTCTGTTGGGATGGCCCTGTGGGCTGTCAGTATGTTACAGCAGCCAGGGCTCCAAGCCAGCGAAGACCAGCACCAGGATCTGGTGGCCAGGGGTGCTGGTGCAATGTGTACAGTGGGGGTCTGAGGACCATTGAACCAAAAAACTGTAAACCCTGCATATGACGGAAACCACTTCAAGCCAGGGGGTGTGGCAGCCCCCGCCTCCAGCACCGATACTGGTGGCTACAAAACTTGTGAGGAATTGCCACCCCCTCCTCCTACGGCAGTCTCACAGCAGCCACAGCTCTGCCAATTGGTTATTCCCCATCCCACCCCCTAGTGGATTAGAGTTTGGGAGCTACTGGACTTGGTGTCACTAGTGACTCACGAGAGAAACAAGATTAGTCAGGAGTGGGGGTAAATCTACGCAAGAGGGATTGTTATTTCCTACAAAATATTAGGAGGTATAAACAGAGCCAAAGGCTGGATCCTGAACGAGCTTGCTGGAAAGCAGAATGAACAGATCGAGTAGGCTGCCCTGTCTCCCTGTTTTCTGCCTCCCCAGCTGACAGCTTTCACAGTTTTACTGAACCAGTGTGTAAACGATATACTGCCTGCTCTCCCTTTCAGGGGCTTTTCACTGATATGTTGACGTGAAATTTCTTATTCTTTTTTATTATGCAACTGGAGCACAGCATCAGGAGTTTTCCTGCATTTAGAGCTGACAGGTTCAAGTTTTTGCTCATCACCGCCACAGCCTTAATAAAAGCTAGGAAACTAGTGTTCATGAAGTTAAATCTACATTTAAAGGCTGTTTGGCAGATAGGAAAAAATAGAATCCAGTATTCCTGAATGATTTAAATGTTAACAAATATCATGGTGATGCAAAGGAAGGGAAGAAAGTTGACAAGACCCTAATTTCAAGCTCTCACTAAAATATGCCATGGTTTCAGTACAAGAGCTTTAGAAATATCCTTTTTAGCTCTGATGAAATGTCTGGAGGGAGCTTTTTCTGCAGTAGGCAATGGTTGTAGGACCTGCAAATTACCCTTTGAAAAAAACACTGAATTTCTCCATTGTTACAAGTACTTTAATATAAAATCTATCATGAATAAATTTTCCTATTCGGATTGCAATGTAGGAGGTGTTGTAGCTTTTATATCAATCATTATGCAAACCTGCCTTTAGCATCACCCTGGGTTAAAATCATCCTGCAGTCTGTTAAAGTTATTATAGACACTGAGGTAATGTTTGGACTAAGTTAACTTTCCGAGATTGCGTCATCCTGCCAGTGAGTTAGCAATATAGAAAGCGAGAAATAGAGAGAGAGGAGGAGCCTAGTTCTTCTCTCACAGCTGAGGGAATCAAAGGTCAGTAAAATGAAGCTGGTGCAGGAGAAAGTAGAATCCGATCTTTTGTAAGAGACTAGCGTGCGTTTGCCACCAAATGCTGTGAGTGTTGCAGAAGTAGGTTCAACTCTAAGTGATCGAGCTTCTGGAAAGCTTTGGAATACAAGGGTGATATGTAGGGCTGTTTACTTACTTCTTCCACAAGGAGCCGACCCAGCCCAGTGTGAGATCCTGTTTGGGTACAAAATAGCATTGTTGTTCCATGGAAGTCAGTGGCGCTATGTGGATTGACACCAGCTGATACTGCCTGGTCTCTGTCCATGGGGGTGATTTACATCTGCGGGGTACACAGTGTGAACAGCTCCCGTGCTCTCCAAATGGAGGTATTACAGATATCCCCAGCCCTTGTGCAAGTCACCTTGTCTCCTCACACGTCTGTGTGTGCACACAAGCACCCCCTGAACGCTTCCACAAGGAGCGGTGACATGCACCCAATAGTGAGCTGGTACCAGAGCAGCTTTGGGATGAGTAGGCAGTTGGGCTTTTCCCTCCCCCCAGCACATTTCTACCCAATTGTATCTATCTACCTGCTTTGAGTGATGGTCAGTGGGGAAAAAAGAAAAATGGGGAAGAACTCTCAGGACCATAATTATTTATTTCAACTCATACATGTGTCATACTATAGACTGTCAGGCTACAGACCTGTCTGTGCACAGTGTTTAGGAAGCTACCAGCAGAATCTGTCTAACATCAGCAGGAGTCCCACACAGCTCTTCCCGTTTCTATGGCCTGCTCTACACTACAGAACAAGATCGGTTTAGCTATGTCGGTCAAGAGTGTGACAAATCTGCACCCCTAAGCAGCACCATTAAGCTGACCTGCAGACAGAGCTAGGTCAGCTGAACAATTCTTCTATCAGCCTCTCGGGGAGGTGGGTTACCTACCCCAATGGGAGGACCCTTCTGCCAGCATAGTGTCGCCACTGAAGCATTACAATGGTGCAGCTGTAGTATTGTGAGTATAGACACGCCTCGAGATACCCGCAACTACTCATTTGTTAGAGTGAGCTCAGGACACATAAAACCCATCAACTGGGGCTGAGTGCCAACATGGGTCACAAGGAAACTTGCTTTTCTCAATAGCTTGTCTCCCAGAGGAGGCTTTTATCCACTGTCACCACCTCCTGTGCAAAACCCGTATTTTTCTAGTGGACATCTGCAGTAAAACTGCTTTATGTTCTATGAAGCCAGATTTTAAAAAAACAGCTATGTGGTAGTTTAATAAAATATCATTTTATATTAGCCAGGCAGACTTCCCTGCAGCAATTGTGCTCTATGAGGCGGAACACAAATAGGTCAGTAAACTTAGAAGTATGATGGTTAGAGACCTCTCAATGTGATTGACCATCTGTAGATTAGTTATAAGATACCATCACTTCAGCACCACACTTTTGGATGCCCCCTTTATCTCCATGAAATTGCAAAGAGAAACAATCAAACCAGCACATACCACACACAGCAGAAACAAAGGACCCAGTAAACAGAGCAAAAACCTTACAAACGTCGAGTCCAGTACAAAAGAGTGTTGAGCACCCTCAATATCCATTGATGTTATCGAGGGGGCTCCAGCCTGGGGGACTAAGCCAGCTTTTGTACATGGAGTCCTCGGTGTGGTCTCTACCACACACAAAGGCTGATTAAGACCCTGATTCAACCAAGCAATTTCAAGTGCCAGCATTCCTATTAAAGTCAGGGAGGCTACTCGTGCTTAACATTAAGCATTTGTTATGTCCCACAGTGTGCACTGAAGCATATTAAATGCAAAAAGCAAAGAATACCAATGGCGTATTATGGCTGTCAAATAAAAAACAACCCAGAACAAGAGTGAGGATATGCCAATATTGAACTTGGAAAAGCAGTGTCAGCTTAGCTTGGGTGCATGTAAGTCATCTTTTGTATGCCTGCTTTCCTGGTTACGTATGTAGTTTAATTACTGTTTATATAATGAGTATACAGGGGTGCTGGAGAATTTGTATGGGGGGGCTGAGAGCCATTGAACCAAACTGTAACCCCTGGATATGATAGAAACCACTTCAAGCCAGGGTGTGCAGCAGCTCCTAAACCCCTAGTTCCAGCACCTATGTGAGTCTACCTTTGACTATGCAGAACATGAAGTGTTTTACCCCCATGATCAGCTGTACTCCTGTTTACACTTGGATGGACTTTGTAAGGACGGGGCGTGGAAGCTTATTTCACCCTTAGATCACATTCTTGACTTGATTTGCAAGAGCATTCCCAAGTGGTGTTTGTCTTGGTGAGGCAGAGCTGGCAGAATGAAAGAGAAGAGAAACCAAGGGGAAGAGAGCTGAGCCTCTCTCTCTTTCTTTTTCCCTTGTTACCTCCTTTCACTCTCATGTTCCTCATCTTCCTTTGTCTTTGCTCTGATCTTCCCCCACTCCTGGCTCCAGCACATACCAGTATTTACATTAAAATGATAATATCATTAGCAACGGTCAATAAGCCTTCTGATATCAATATGTTCCCATTCACACTCATAGCAAAGAGAGTTACCTACTCACAAAGGCTGGTGACAGCTGAATCAGCAGGACTTGCTTCTCCATTGTGGACTGCAGCCACCAGCTCACTTTCCCTTTATTTGGTTCAGTAATTTAACCTCTGGTCAATCCCAAATCTCTTCTATTTCCAGTGTAAAACCCCAATCAAATGATGGCTCCAGCAAGCCATTCTACATTCCTTTCCCTCCAGGTCTGGACCATCTTCCTTTTTGACGTAGGAGATGAAAGGGGTTTCCCCACCCAACCTCTCTCAGATGAGGTCCCAGCCACCAGCCCCCAACCAGGAAGCTAGCACTCAGTTCATGTCCCAGACTCTCTGTTCTCTCTCTGCATAAGGCCTCTGCCTTCCCTCTGTTAGCCACTTAGCATCCCTCTCCCAGGAGAAGCTTGTGGCTGACTCTCTAGCCTAACACCCCAGATAACCCAACACCCTCTTGTTACTAAAATTCAGAATGTGTCTTACCTTTCTGTCCATCTACCTCTTAGGACTCCTTCCAGCTCTTAGCACCTCCACAAAGAGACACCACAATACACTTCACCTCTTCCTTGTTCTCTCTTGTACAAGGGAAAAGGGAGCTCTTTATACTGCTGCCCATTTTCCCAGCATGCATTACTGCCAAGCCTACAACTCCCATCAGTCCTAGGAACTACCACTCCCAGAATCCCTCTGTTCTGGATGGAAACCAGGACCATGGCAAAAATGAATGGGAAGAATTTATTTTCAGAGAGCCAGCCCTGCCTGTGACAAAAGTCAGTAAAAATCTCCATCAATATGGGACAAAAACATCATAACCGGCTTTTGCCAGCTATGAGGAGAATGGCTCCATCTCACAGGTCATAGCCTGCAGCTCCTGCCCCAGCCAGAACCTGGCTAAAAGCCACTGAATGATGCACCACCAGAGAGGATGATGCATTTATCTCATCCTGCCCCTTACAACAGGGTCATCTATGGCCCAGTAAACTACTGATCCCACCATTCAGAGCACAGGAAGCTGCCTCTACAGAGCCATGACATCACCCTTTGTGTAGCCAGGTGTTGGGGAGAGGGGAATGGGCAAAGGCACCTCTGTGCTCCGGCAGCGTGCCTGCACCAGCATGACAGTAGACACCTGCATGAGAGGCAATGCAGATCACTCCATTTCCTGAGCTGCAGGAAACAGAGAGGGAGATAATTAGGTGTTCCCTGATTTGCAGTTGCCTTTCCTGGCTCTTCTGAGGGTACCACAGCAAGATGTTGCCCCTTATCCCAGATGGCTTGAGGCAGGCTAGGCTAGTGGGTAAAGCCCTGAACTAGCAGCTGGGAGAGTTGGGTTCTAGGCCTCGCTCTGCTGTTGAGTGATTTTTGGGCAAGTTAGTTCTCCTCTCTGAGCCTTGGAAAGGGCTTTGAAAAGTGCTATGTAAGTGCAGTGTTATGTTATTCATACTGTGTTATTGTAGGGTTGCCAACATTCTACTCACACAAAATCAAACACTCTTGCCGAGGCCCTGGCCCTGCCCCTGCCCCACCCCCGCTCAGTCCATTTCCTGCCCCCCGCCCTCACTCGATGCAGCCGTGCATTGCAGGGAGGAATCCTGCTCCACCCCCAGGCCACAGCCACAGGGAGCCTGAAAGGCAATAACACCACGGCAGTTTCCCTGGGCAGAAAGTAGTTCTGCCCACCCACCCACCAAGTCTGGAGCTATCCACCCTGCCTGGCCCAGGGCTGTGCTCCACTCCCAGTAGGATGGGCCAGTGATGGGCACAAGGCTTGTCACTCCACGACTCAGGAGGCTTCACCAGGCCCGGAGTTATTATTGTCCCTGACTCTGCCGATGGCCCACAGCTTGGCTGCCACTTTGGGGGGATGATTCCATCTGCACCCTGTGCCGAGCCTGTTTACTCAGGGCTGGGGATTTGGCTGTGTATGTCTCTGGGACCTGCATGCAAAGCCCATGTGTAAGTAGCAGTTCTCTCCAAGCTGGGGAGCTCAATCTGTCACCTGCGTTCTTGTGGGTTTATTTTTATTTTTCCTTTTGCTGATTGCAAAGCTCCGCGCAATGGTGGTGACTGTTCCTCGCCCAGCATGGGTGAATGGTGAGAGGGCTGCAGCACTCCCTGGGCCAGAGCCTGACATAACTCACCCTGGTGTAAATCCAGAGTAACCCCACTGACATCACTTTAGATAAGATCAGAATTTCACTGAGACAATCAGAAAAAAGCAATAAGAGGTAAGTAAATGTCTCATCACTAAGTGCTGCCAGTGAGAAAGGAGCTGCTGGAGTGATAACTAATATTGACTTACATCTTCTTGCACAATATACACTGCAGTAGTTTCACTGGGCAACTCTAACCCACCTAAGCGTTTCTTGATTTCAGGTTAGCAACCACTCCACAACCATAAGAAAGAGAATTGCTAACCAGTAACTTCAAATTACATTTAGGAATCTGACTTAAGCCCTCCTTAACTCAGCCTATTATGCCTTGTTGTTAAAGTTCATTTGACGTAAAATTACCTACTGACTGGGGAGTCCTGCACGCACAGTGTGAGCTGCAGTACTACAGAGACCCTGAATTTCCTGGCTTTGAAGGTTTGTACTAGTGCCTTAATGTAATTTTAAATCGGGTTCTATGGTTTCACTTCCTTTGCAACAGTACTGAGTTAATGACAGCTTGACAGTCCTCACAATCACTGCTATAGGATTTGCTGCAGGACAATTTTTAGACAATGATAAAATAGCCAACAGTTAGGAGTTATGGATAATTAGTGCAATTCACAGTACACCAGGTGAGGCATGTTTGTGTAACATGGAGCGTGGAAACAGCAATACGAACCTCTGGAAATGATTGTATTTAGTATGTGACTAATTCATAGGGCCATTTCTGCCTTCATCTGTTTATATACAACGTCTCAGAATTACTCCTGATCTGTATAAGTGTGACATATACCACAGCTGTGGCCTACAAATCCTTTACTTCTATCATGATGGGCCAGATTCTGATGCCCTTACTTGCATTGACTAGAACGTCACTCCACGCGTGAGACCTTTTCTTGTTATTTGCATTGCCCTGCAGACCAGGTCATTGTCCAGGACCCCCTTCTACTAAGCGTTGTGCTAGCACTGACCAGGGAAGTGAAATCAGTGGGAGTTACTCAGCTACCAATCTGTGAGGCTCTGGGCCTTAGCATCCAAGTCAAAGTGACCATTTGCTGAGTGAGGTGCTACTCAACACGAGAGGCGAGTCAGAATCTGGCCCTCCGATGTCCCCTTAGACCTTTGTCTTTATGTGAGGAGTTTGGCTTCTTTCTGAGGGCTTGTCTAGACGAACACTTAGTTCACAGCCAATGGGGGGCGTCAAGCTGCCTTGCACTAGCCTGCTGTGTGCTAATGGTCTGTGTGGGCCCTATGGCTGCACGGGTAAGGTTCACAATGTGCTTTGTTCTACCTGCTTTGAAACAGGAGTAGATCAATGCACACTGTGGAACTGTCAGCGGCCAGTAGCAGGGTCCACACAGACAGACAATGTCTGGCACGCTCGTGTGAGGTAGGTTTACAGCCCAGCTTACTGCATGCTAATTGTTCATGCAGACAAGTGGAGAGACGGCCCAGGCCAGAGGTGGAGGTGGCCAAACCAACTAAACTTCAGGGGTTGGGCGTTCAAGTCCAACAAAGAACAAGCAAACAAAACATTTTAGCTTGGCCTTGAGCCCCTTTCACAGTGTGTATCCCCACTCACAGGCTGCGCATGGCCTAACCCTGGTCTGACACCCATTGAATCAGACCACACTGAGAATCAATGGGCATTAGACTGTTTTAGCAAATGAAATCACAGTTCATTGAATGAGTGTGTGATGCTGGCAGACCAGGTGCCACCTCTTGCCAAGGCTTTAGGCTTCAACTGAGCATTGACAAATTCATTGCTGGAAACCAGTCTGTTTCACTGTGTGAGAGTATTATTAAAATGGGTGTGGGACATATAACAGCAGAGAATCCTGTGGCACCTTATAGACTAACAGAGGTTTTGGAGCGTGAGCTTTCGTGGGTGAATACCCACTTCGTCAGACGCAGGTCATTCACCCACGAAAGCTCACGCTCCAAAACCTCTGTTAGTCTATAAGGTGCCACAGGATTCTCTGCTGCTTTCACAGATCCAGACTAACACGGCTACCCCTCTGATACTGGACATATAACAATGTGTTTAGTGTTTAGATTTTATGAAATGCTTGTCAATTGCAGCATGCACTAATCTCACTTATAATATCTTTACCATATGCTATAAGGTAATAGTTATGCTTTTGTTTGTAACTATAACAAATATTTGCTCTGGGACTGTGAACCCAGTCAGGAGGGATCCTCTGCTGCCCATCAAGAAGGCCTATCACAACTAAATGGGCCATTGTGGGACATCACAATACAAAGACTTTGTTAATTGCCCCTTTAGATCTCCAAAGAGGCTACATGCGAGAGGCTCATCCCATCAGCTTGAATTCTGGAAGAAGTGGGGGAAAAAAAGCAGAATAGAAAATTTTTCATCTTTGCTGTTTAGGCTCTCACAGAGCCAGAGCTATGAAACAGAAGCAGAGATCCCAGGGTCAACCTGGGCTAGTCCTAAAAAGACCTTCACAGCTGACAGATTGCTACAGCTCTGCCACCTTTTGGAACCACAGAATAACTCATTTGTGTATATACACCTGCCTGCTTTAACCTTGTAATAACTCACTCATTTCTTCCTTAGTTAATAAATCCTTAGGTCGTTTACTATCGGACTGGCTACAAGCGATGTCTTTGGAGTGAAATCTAAGGTACAAATTGATCCGGGAGTAAGTGACTGGGCCTTTGGAACTGGGAGTAACCTGAATGTTGTTGCAAAGAGTCCTGTGACACCTTATAGAATAACAGATGTATTGAAGCATGAGCTTTCGTGGGTGAATGCCCACTTCGTTGGATGCACCCATGAAAGCTCATGCTCCAATACGTCTGTCAGTCTATAAGGTGCCTCAGAACCCTTTGCTGCTTTTACAGATCCAGACTAACACGGCTACCCCTCTGATACCTGAATGTTGTTGTGATCTTTGGTCTAAGTGACCATCTATCACTAAGTGCAGCTCGCCTGGGTGGCGAGACAGACTGTAATGCCCAGAGTGACTGTCTGTGAGTCCATGATAAAGCTGGTGTAGTGCTGTAGGAGTTCACTTTTGTTACTGGGTTGGTGAAATCTAATTCTAGCACACACAGCCAGTTTGGGGTCTCTGCCCTGCTTCTGGACAGTCTGACCTGGGGTTGGGATTCCCAGACGAGAGCTACTCCAGACAGCATGGCAGACTGTTCCTTAATTAATTTCTTTATCTTGGATCTGTAGCAGCATGGAATGATTTTGGGCCAGGTTTACAAAGGGATTTAGGTGCTTAAAGAGGTACATAGTTGCCTAAAAGCAGCTAAGCACTTCTCAACTGCCTTTTTCTCTTTTCCCCCCAAAGGGCAGTTATTGCCATCTTTAAAACCATCTACAGCCTGTCACGAGGGGGGAGGGAGGGAGAGGAATAAAAGGCATTTCTTCTTCAAGTTCCTATTTTCCTTCTTTTTTTTATACAGAATTTTAGTGCCAAGGAACTAAGCAAACGGATTGTCTGTATTCAAACCCTTACCCATGTTTAACAGTGGCCACGGCATGTTAAGGCCTTTGGCTCTGGAGCCTCCTTATTCCATTAAAATTAACCCAGCACTAGGATTTCCGACAGTGCTGTTGTTGGTCTAATCTGCTCACACTGATGTCAATGGGAATTATACTATTGACGTCAGTGGGAACAGAATTAGCCCAGTGCCAAGCACTTTTGAAAACCCTCCTCAATATTTATTGTTAGATTTTGCATATCCACTGTGCTTTCCACTCCAGGATCTTCAAACATTTATAAATAGGAGTGCACTGAGCCTCAAAACCCCCACACGGCAGGGAGTATTCTTTGCCCTGTTGTATAGAGGGGTAAACAAAGGTACAGCGAAGTTAAGGGACTCACTCACAGAATACCTGTAACAAAACCAAGATCTCTAGAGTCCTCTGGTTTAGTTACAAGAGCAGCCTTCTCCTCCTCTTCTCCACCGGGAGAGACTGGTGATACAGATGGTAAATGCTTAAAAACATAATAATAACTCCTATCTAATAACAACTCCTACACTATCGTTAAAAATGACTAGGGGTTCAGAGGACAATGTTTAAACAATATAGACAGAAAAACCTGAAATGTGAAGGAGTTTGCTTGTTATACGTGCAGGATACTGCATTAATTAGAGACTTTTCATCAGGGGATTTCAAAGAACTTGACAAATGCAGAAAGAAACCTATTTAAATATGTAGAGTTCCATCCTAGATTATCTGAGCAGTCAGCACTATATCATCCTCTAGTGGCAGCTGTAATCACTACACTACGATGACTCTACAAAGAACACTGCATTATACTGGGCCAACAATTTCTCATTAAGGGTAAAGGTTAAGTCAGACATCGGTGAGCATGATTGCTTGCAGAATGTTTTACATTAAAAATTAATCCTCCTGTAAACAGACCTTGTAGATGACTTTGCAGATATATATTTCATTATAATTAGAGCTATACGAATAATTGACTTTTTGGATTTTACTAGCAATTCAAAAGAAAAAGAAAGAAAGAAAGAAAGAAAGAAAGAAAAAGAAAGAACAATTGGGTTTGAGTCAAATCAAAAATTAATGTTTTTAAAATGTTCAGTGAATTGGAAGTTGAAGAAAAACTAATTTCAGGTAGAACAAAGCTTGATTTTTTTAAAATGAAACTGAAGGAAATTTCTAATTGAAAAGTCATTTTGAACCCAAACAAGTGACAATTTCTGTTTGAAAATATCAGAACAAAAGCTTTTGACTTTTTCTGAATTTTTGTTTTTGTTTTGCTTTTTTGACATGAACAGATTTGGCCAACCCAGCATGAAGTCACAATGTGTGTGCGTTGCTGAATCTGCACGTGTCACCAAAAAAAAAAAAAAATTGATCTGAAAAATGTAATTCAGTTCTATTTATAATTGATGAGAACCCAAAAGAACTAGGTCTGAATATTCAGAATTCTATTATTAAAAATGAGTGCAAGGAATTGGAATCCTAACTGCTTCGTCTCTTTTTTACTGACACTTGTAATGTAGGAGCTTCATGTATTAGCCAACAGAGCCCTCATCTATTTAGGAGAATTTCATATTATCTCTTACCCAAGACCCGCCCACCCCCGCCTATTTTGTTTCTCAGGTAGAGAGATGAGGAGCTGTTGGTGGGTGGAGTAATTAATTCATTGGCTGGCTCTTATAGGTATATTTAAGACCGCCTCTGTTTTTCCCCTAGGAGTCGTAACGGTTAAAAAATAGGCACCAGGAAAGTTATAGTT
This sequence comes from Chelonoidis abingdonii, assembly GCF_003597395.2. Taxonomy (NCBI): domain Eukaryota; kingdom Metazoa; phylum Chordata; order Testudines; family Testudinidae; genus Chelonoidis; species Chelonoidis abingdonii. Next base: position 103,814,224 of record NC_133776.1, read on the forward strand.
CTGATAAATGTTACGGTGTTTGAACTGCCAACTAGTGCTATTGGCTTGTGGGGTAGAAGTCTAAGCATGATGTACACCTTGTTTCAACAGAGGATTTGCCAATTATCTGGCCATCAGTAGAAAGACAGCATGTTCCTCCTCCTGTGAATTTTTTAAGCAGAATTCAAGCCTTCAGCTTACACACATAGCAAACCAGCCCATCTGTGAGGATAGATGGAAATACACAAATGCCCCTGTCCGTGGCCAAATGTACACGGGGCCAAATCCACTACCCAAGGAAAAGCATGAAGGGGTGCTGCAGGGTGATGAAAACTCGGCCTGGTTCCCTTCACCGAAGCGCTGAACACTTATCCTGTAATGGGCGGGGGGTACATCTGCACAGGATAAAAGCCCCGCAACACGGTCATGGCTGGCTGGGGTCAGCTGACTCAGGCTCGAGGCGCTCAGACAGCAGGGCTAACAATGGTCATGTCGACCTTCAGGCTCCAGCTGGAGGCTGAGCTCTGGCACCCTCCCCACTCAAGCTCCGAGATCCCTATGGGGCCAGACCCACCCACTCCAGTGCTCTGTGCCACAGCACTGGCTCTGATACCCTTGCCCAGCCCTGTGCCTGACTTCTGCCCAGCTCAGCTCCATTGGATCTGCACTGCCATGAGCATCGCTCACTTGCTGCCCCTGGTGTTGGTTCCATGCAATGGAGGAGCCACACAGAAAAGCTGATGCAGCTTCAGGCAGATTCCCTACAGGGTTGGGCGTTACCAAACCCCAGTGGCTCTGGATAGTCCTGGCCCCCACCACCCACCACTCCAGAGCACAGCACTTTGTACCATGAGGACCATGCGAGTTTGGTAGGACCCCATTCTAGGGCCTGGATCTCTTAAGAAGTGTTGTCTGGCTTGTGAGCTCCTGTTATGTGTGTGCTGTGGCTGGCACAATAAGGCCCTGAGGTTTGACTGGGAGCCTCTGGATGTAACTCTAATACAAAGAATTCAATATAGTAATAAGCTTAACTATAGTGCGGTGTCCAACCCCCATTGACACTGATGATGTTACATTAAGCATGAGTTTAGTACCATGCATTTACTGTTATACACCAGTTGCATTTTTTATGAATAAGATAGATGTACTTTTTTTCCCACCAATAGCCTTGTTCACCTCATGCAATGTACAAGTCTCTCGAAGCCCAAAAGTTCATGAATAATGCAGGGTGTTTGAGGTCGTTACCCCACACATCCAAACTGGTGCATTTTCATGTCTGAAAGTTTAATCATTTCTGTGGAAATGTAACTTTCAATATTTCATTAGCACAGTCTCCCAGCTGTTAGACATCCACCAAGAGGCTTTGGTGACACCTTTTCAGTGCAGCTGTAAGAAGATGCATTTATTTTAGGTGGAATTGGACAGCTGTTTTATTACAAATTAATGAGCTATGGTGACCAGAAAATCCAAGTTTAGAAAATAATTTATTAATAATTAATTCTGCATACAATCAAAACTACATAAGCAGTTGGGAATGTTCATGTGAGGCAATGACCAGAATTAAAAGGAACCACAATGCAGTGCAACAAGGCAAAACACATTACCATGGTGGTGTGTCTCTGCATAAGGGCAGGTATCCTGAGATAAAGCTCATTGCACATGGACCCAGTCACCAAAGTCACCAGCAGAGTTGCTCAATGGCGAATGCATCTTCTCTGGCCCCAGCACCTTTGAGCTGATATTTCCCTGATATTGCATCCACTGGCCATGGCCTAGCTGCCCCCATGGACCAACCCAACCCAGCTTGATGCTACACCACATTCTCCCTCATGAAGAACAGGTCCACAGGGAGCGTGGACACCTCCCTGCTTGGCTGTTCCACAATTTGCCTGCTCCCCATCATTCTGCTAAGGAAGTACACACATTCTACTGCCAATAAAAGCTGAGTGTGCCCACAGAGAGGAGATTTAGGGGTGGGGGTGAAGACAGGATTTGTGCATAAGTGATTTTTTAAATTCAGCTCAGCCATTATTCCCCCCAGCAGACAGGCTTTTACCAAGCTTTCCACCACCCCCTTAAAGCAAGTTGCTAGAATATGGTACATTTGGATTGCTCTGATTTAGCACTACCTGCTTTTGTCCTTGCAAAGACTGAGAACCTGTATTTAGAAGGGTGATACCCTTCGGCAGAAATGCCAGAACATTTTCTAAGAAATTTATATGGGCCACACTAGTACAGTTAGACCTGGTCAGGAATTTTTCACTAAACCATTTTTGTGCTAAAACGTGGTTTATTTTTACAACTCTCCCAACTCAAAAGCTTTTTGGAAGGAAGAGTTGAAATTGTCAGAATGTCTCATTTCGGCATCTTCCATCCAGAAAGTTTTGGGGGTTTTGAGTCACAGTGACTTTTCATTTCAAAATGTTATTAAATTTCGACTAAAAAAGGGTTTCTAAAATGGGGGGAAAGGTCAAAATTGAAATAAAAAATACTTAGATTGAACCCCAAATATTATGGGTTTTGTTTATTTTTGTTTGCAAAACCTTTTGAGATTTCAACTTTTCATCCTGATCTGGGATAGGAAATTTTTTTTGAAACCTCAAAAATTCTCACAGGGTGAGAAAACTGCTTCACCCTAGCCACAGTATTTGAGCACCTCACAATCTTCAATGTGTTTATCCTCACAACACCCCAGTGAGGTAGTCAAATGCTATTACTTCCATTTCATAGATGAGGCACTAAGGCATAAAGAGAGTAAGTGACTGACTGAGGTCATGCAAGGAGGCAGTAGCAAAGCAAGGAGCTGAAGCTGGGTCTCCAGAGTCCCAGGCTAGCACCCAACCCACTGAACCACCCTGGTCCTCTTTTTTCAGCTGATTCCAAGCTGGCCAATGTTGGCTTGAAAAAAAGCCGATTTACTGATTTCTGACTCTCCAACTGAGGTGTACACAAAAGCTCAAAGATCAGTAGAAGACTTCTAACTGAGTCTGCTGGAATTTCCACTAGGGTTTCAAAATTCGTAAGTAAACAGTTTTCTATAGGAAATCTTTGCTGTGACAAGAAGCTCCAAAGAGTTAACGGGAACAGATGTGCATATGCCACATGTATAAATCACTTATCACCTGCTGCTAAAATAAATCCCATCTTGATCACTGAGCTTTCATTGCAGCTGCCTCCCGTTCTGTCTCTGCTTCAGCCCTCCACATGGCCTTCTTCTGGGTATTCATCCTCAGCAGCGTGTCATCTCTTCTAGCAGCCTTTGAATATAGATGGTGAAACTCATTAACACAATAAAATTTCCCCAACAATAAATATCCCACTTGTTTGCTTTTCTTGCTTTGGCACCCCAGGGTTCTTTTGATTTTTTACAATGAAAGAAGTTATTGAAGCTAGATTTCCGTGCTTCACCTAATTGCCAGTACTTGCAGCCTCGGATTAGCAGAGAAAGCATATCGTCTTTGCTCCAAAGGCATGTGAACAGCTAGGACAAACCGGGGCGGGGGGTGGGGCTTTCATCACTGAAAGACCCAGAAGCAGAGACCCTCTGGAGTTGTTTGGTTTGGTTCCAGTACCCATCCACCCATCACTGTTTGTTTAATTTATTTCACTCACAGGCTTCAGGCCACCAGTTCCACTTCTAGGTTTCCCATCCCTGCCAGGAGGCCAGCTGTCCCCACCTACGCTGAGCTGACATTTTTGGAGGCAGTGTTTTTTCTTTGCTGTCACTCATTAGAACAGTCACACCAGCCCAGCAAGGAATGGTCACTGCACACAGCTGATGTGTGTGTAATTAGACTGAGGTGCTGGATAGCCTGTCTCACTGCCAGCAGGGCAGCAGCAACATCAAGCAACTGCTGAGTGATGCCACAGCAAATGATAATTCCTTCGGGACAAGCTGAGCTTGTGTGGTCTGGTCAGTGGGGAGCGTGAACCCACAGCACTGGGAAAAGAATGGGCTGAGTGGCCTGAAAGAAATGGAGACAGTGTCTCACTTAGGGCCTGAGCCAAAGCCCACTGAAGTCAGTAGGAGTTGTCCATTCTCCTTGGAGAGGACCCATACTGAGCCACAGAGAAATAACTGGCTGTTAAAGCTGCATTGGAATGGGTCATTGCAAAGTCAATCAGAAAGAATAATTGTCCAATAAATCACATGACCAATACCATATTAAAGTCAGGAACATGTGGTAAGTAACTCATCATCCCTAATATATTGTTTAATGTGTATTTGCTCAAAAAACCTTTGTATTTATTAAGAAAAATGTGTACCTGCCTGCACTGTTCAAACAGTGCTAGCTGACCAGTCAGTACAAACACACACACTTACTTGCTTGCCAGAGATGATCATGACCAAGCAGCCTAACAGAGTCAGTGCCATTGTGATGTAGCAAATTTTGATCCTCAATCTGCTCCTAGCAGCTTTGATGACCTCAGATCTGCAGAAGGGCAGAGCAGATTCCTGGTGAGATGAGAACAACGTGGAATAAAACAAGAGGGTCTTTTAAGGGGAGGGGAGGAGTGGGAGTTGTTTAAAGAATTGCGCAGTTCTTGCCAGTGGCAGTTTATTTTTGCTCAGAGGTCTTCTGTTTTCTTTATATTGATTGATTGTTAAATGCAAAGTTAACAGTAAACTAGCTGCGGCCTGAGGGATTTAGCCAAATGCTGCATAAAGCAAAGATCTGAGGGAGGCCCCCCAGGGAATGAATGCTGCTCCTCTGCCTTTTCCTGACTCAGGGCTTGGCTACACTTGGAAATGTGCAGTGCTGGGAGTTACAGCTGTGGTCGTACAGCTGTGTAGGACCAGCACTGCAGTGTGGCCACATTTGCAGCAGTTGCAGCGCTGTTGGGAGTGGTGCACTGTGGGCAGCTATCCCACAGGGCATCTCGTCTCATTTCGGCGCTGTGGGTTGTGGGGAGGGGACGGAAGGGTGCGGGTCATTCCGCTTCCTGTCCCAACGCCCCGTGGTGCATTGCTTCCCTTTGCAGCCGTTTGGTGCCATTGTGAGTCTGTTGCGTGATTTCTGATAGAAACGGAGCCTGAGCTGCTGAGGACTGTGCTGATGACTGTTGCCAACACGTCACGTTTGCCAGTTGAGCTATTCCTTCAGCTCCAAAGTGACAATGAGGAGTCAGATGATGAAATAGATTCGGCTGATGCTCCTGACACTAAATTGCTTGTGGCAGTAATGGACGTGCTCAGCAGCGTGGAACGCCGCCTTTGGGCTTGGGAAACAAGCACTGAGTGGTGGGATCACATTGTCCTGCAAGTATGGGATGACGAGCAGTGGCTGCAGAACTTTCGGATGAGAAAAGCCACTTTCATGGGACTGTGTGCTGAGCTCGCCCCAACCCTGCGGCGCAAGGACACGAGACTGAGAGCTGCCCTGTCAGTGGAGAAGCGGGGTGGCTATTGCAGTCTGGAAGCTGGCAACTCCAGACAGCTACCGATCGGTTGCGAACCAGTTTGGAGTGGGAAAGTCGACCATTGGAATAGTTGTGATGCAAGTTTGCAGGGCCATTAATCGCATCCTGCTAAGAAGCAGCGTGACTCTGGGGAATGTGCAGGACATTCTGGATGGCTTTGCACAAATGGGTTTCCCTAACTGCGGAGGGGCGATAGATGGGATGCATATTCCTATTCTAGCCCACCCCACCAGGCATCCGAGTACATTAATCAGAAGGGGTATTTCTCTATGGTTCTCCAGGAGCTTGTGGATCACCGTGGGCGTTTTCACTGACATCTACACAGGCTGGCCTGGAAAGGTGCATGATGCACGCATCTTTCGGAACAGTGGCCTGTTCAGGAAGCTGCAGGCTGGGACTTTTTTCCCAGACCAGAAGATCAAGTGGGTGATGTCGAAATGCCCATTGTGATCCTTGGAGACCCGCTTACCCTGTTAATGCCTTGGCTTATGAAACCATATACAGGGAAGCTTGACAGGAGCAAGGACCGGTTCAACTACAGGCTGAGCTGGTGCAGAATGACTGTGGAGTGTGCTTTTTGCCGTTTAAAAGCGTGCTGGAGGTGTCTTTACGGGAAGCTAGACTTGGGGGAAAGCAGCATCCCTGCGGTTATATCCGCGTGCTGTACCCTCCATAATATTTGTGAAGGAAGGGTGAAACATTCAGGGACGAATGGACCTCCGAGGTTCAGCGCCTGGAGGCTGTATTTGCACAGCCAGAGAGCAGGGCTAATAGAGAGGCCCAGCACAGGGCTTCAAGGATTAGGGATGCCTTAAGGGAGCAATTGAGGCTGAAAGCCAACACTAATGTTTGGTGCCTTGCACAGGAGTGATGTGCAGTGGTTACAATGATTTGCAGTGCCTGCTTTTCCCTTGTGGTACAGTATGTTTCACTTTCTGTAATAATAAAAACTGTTTTAAAAGACAAGAAATCCTTTATTAAAAATACAGTACAGAAAACCAGCAGGGGGGACGGTGCTGAACTGTACAGTTAGAGATTTGAATATGTCCTGCTGGAGTGCTGTGCAATGCCTGCTGCACTTCAGGATTAATATGATGCATGGTGATGGAGGTTGAGTGCATAGGGTAAGGGTCGTAGTTGTCAGGGCTGGTAGGTGAACGTACAGGTGTTGGGGGCAGCTGGTGGTGGTAAAACCAGGATGCTGGAGAAGGGGGTTTTTGAGGAAACAGTGGGGCACAATGGAGAGAGCTTTGGATGGGGGGAAGAAAGCACGGTAGTGCTCTGCCTGCATGGCTACCATTGACTGCATACAGTCCGTTTGGCGCTCCAGGACGCTTATCAGCTGGTTTGTGGTCTCTTGACAGCCAATTCCTTTCTGTTGTTAGCCCGTTCTTTTTTCCTGCTTTCTGGATTTCCCTCCATTCCTGCAGCCTCTTATTATCTCTGGAATACAGATTCATAACTGCTTTCACTAGCTCTTCTTTACTTTTCCTTGGCTTTCGCATAAACTCTGCAGCCTCTCAGAAGTCCGTGAAAATGCAGTCAGATTCAAGGACACACTTAAAAAAACCAAGAGAGATAGAAACACTTACTACAGAGGTTCCATTGTTTATAATCACACTCAAGGGGTTTGTAGACTATTTGTAGCATCATTTACACATAGCGAGCATAGCACCCAGAGGCCACAGCACAGCATCAAAGATGGTGAGTACCTCAGGGATCACTGGGTTTTCTGTGCATTGGGGAAAGCAGGTAGCAGCTAGGGGAATACTGCACTGAACCCTACACACCCACATCTGCCACAGCAGTTACTCCTGGGAGCCATCTTGCACACGCGGCTCACCTGGGAAGGGGGGCTGCTTGACTCTGGGATCACTTGGGTTTCTGTGCATTGGGGAAAGCAAAGAACAGCTAGGGGATACTGCACTGATCTGTAGCCCTGCATTTTCCACAGGATTTATCCTCCCAGATATCTCGCTGCTCCGTGTCACCTGGGAAGAGCGGGAGGGTCTTCTACAGCTATGTGGCTTCCGCCCTGGTCCCTATGCAGCTTGCCTGTGTGCAGCAATGGTCCCCCCACCCCTCACGGCACAGTGGCGTGGACGCTTTAGCCTGACTGGGACAAGGACCACGGTGGCTCTCCCTATAAACTTACGGAAGCACATTGCCCACGCTCTGGCTGAAACTTTTTGCAGAGATTACAGAGGGCGATTACCACGACGTGATAGACCAAATCAATGGGCTATTCCACATCTAGGCATGCTTGCAGGCAGCCATAACCAACCCCCCTCCTCCAAAACTTTTCCATCCTTACAATAAAAACTTCTTACCAGGAACAGTCTCCTCTGCTGTTTGTTCTTCACTACCAAGTTCCAGCGGCTGCGAATGGCTAGCTTCTTCCTGGCTGCTGCTGCTGAAGAGCTCCTGGCTGCATGCCTCCTGGGACTCCGGGGTGTCTCCCACTGTCTCACTCTCGTTTCCTCTACACCCTCCCCCTCCTCTCCCGGCTCTGAAGTGTCCATCGTCGTCCTCGGAGTGGCAGTGGGGTCACACCCAAGTATCGCATCCAACTCGTTGTAAAAACGGCAGGTCGTGGGGGCAGCACCTGAGCGCCAGTTTCCCTCACGTGCTTTGCAATAGGCACTCCGCAGCTCCTTTACTTTAACCCTGCACTGCACAGCGTCCCGGTCATGGCCCCTATGCTGCATGGACTTTGATATCTGGCCGTAGGTATCATAGTTTCTACGGCTGGAGCACAGCTGTGACTGCACAGCTTCCTCACCCCAAACACTGATGAGGTCCTGCAGCTCTGGCATTGGTCCATGCTGGGGCTCGTTTGGGGCGCGGAGGCATGGTCAGTGGTTGATTGATTGATTGATTGATTGATTGCACTCCACACCTGGCTGAGCAAACAGGAAGGGGATTTTTAAAATTCCCGGGGCATTTAAAAGGCAGGTCACCTGAGCCCAGGGCAGTGGAGTGCGAAACAATGACCAGAGAGGCTGAAAAGGTATGCTGGGATACCTCCTAATACCCTGGAGGCCAATTACAGCACTGGTTAGTGTCCACACCTGATGAGCAGCGCTGCATCACCAGCGCTGGATTCACTACACCTGAAGCCGAACAGGAGTACAGCCAGCGCTGCAGCCAGGGAGTTGCAGCGCTGGCTGGGCTTTGTAAGTGTGGACAGCGAGTGAGTTGTAGCGCTGTAACCCCATCACCAGCGCTGCAACTTGCAAGTGTAGCCAAGCCTCACTCAGAAGTGAAGAGCAGACAAGTGGCAGAGCCTGGAGTGCAATTTAATCCTTTTAATGATTGAAATCCAGGGGGGCACATTCTCAGCTGATTGTGCTGCTTTAACCTAGATGGGGGTCTGACCCCCACTGGTAGGTACAAATGATGGTTCTGCCGGCTAATGCTACCTTTGGTGGGGTGACATGGTGCTCTGCCCTGGGCCAAGAATGCACATCTTGGCTATGATTAATGGAAGCTTTTCACATTGCAGCTGCTTCTCATGGTGACTCCCCCTTTGGTCTGTCATTATCATCCCATAACATTCCAAGAAAAGCTCCTGCACGAGGCCCGTCTCGAGTCTGGCTTTTCAAAGTAGAAAGTCAGGCAAAGCAAAGCAAGCTGGCCAACAGCTGCAGTGTGGATGGAAGCGAGCAGGCAGCTGCTGAAGGCTTAAAGCACAGGGCAGTGACACACCAGCTGGGAGGACTTTGTGAAGCTCAGCGCATCTGCAACTGTGGCCATCAAGTTACACAAGTTGTTAATAGCAGCCTCCAGGGCTAGAGTCTCAGCAGGGCTAAGTGAACATAGTTCGCTGGTGCAGGAGCCAGTGTTGGGAGAGAAGCCACTTCTTGCACTGGCGGGTGGGAAGAGGAAAAGTCAGGAAGCAAATTGTGATTCTCACAGCCACTGTCTGATTCCTGCCCTGCTCCTGGCACTTCTTTGATCGTTATTCCTTGCAATAGACATTTTAGCATGACAACTTAAGCCAATCACTCATGAAACTGTAGCAAAAGAGTGGCTTTAATTACATCTGTATGGGGAAAGCATGTGTTGAGGAACAAGTAAAGAACTTCCCATCACCACCACCACAGAAACACACCAGTGTTAAAAACCAGGAGGCATTAATGTCTCTACTCCTTGAACTGATGTTCTTGTTTAAAAAAAGGTCTAAATAGGGAAATGAGAGTATAAACTGGCATGATGGAAACTCACTTCAGACGTTTTTTGCTAAAACTACAGATGTTCCAAATTTTCTTTTGAAAGTCATGTGCATTTCTTAATCACTTTAATTCATAAAAGTGGTTAAAGCACATGACCTGAAATGGACATTAGGCAGCACAGTGATTTGTGAGCTACAAAGCAACGTGTGTTAAAAATGGTTTCTGTCCTCTTCTGAAATTCCTAATCTCCAAAGCAATTTAACCCAGTTCACTTTACAGAGTTGGCAAAAAAAAAAAAAAAAAAGCTACTGCTTCAAGATGGGTTTGTATTGTTTTTGGACCGAGATAGCAGCGCACCCACACAATTCATTCACAGTCACCTAGTCCTGGTGTAATATTAGGGAAAAGAACATTCACTATCTAAGCTTAGTGTTGGTGACTGTCCACGTAAGGGAAGGTCTGAACTGGCAGTATTACATATATCGAGTGGTGGAGATTTTGACAACATAAGAAAACAAGGTCTACTTACGATACTAGAGCTGGAATATCCTCCTCTTTTTTAAACCGTCTTGCCCATAATAAAATCTTTTTATCAAATGCTGTAGGTCTTCTGTCATTTCTGAATGTGCTACGGCCTTTAAAAGATATTACCAAAGAAAGTCATCAGCTAAGTTAAGAGTGGAAGTAAAATGCTGCATTTAAAGAAAAAAAGCCTCAAACTGAAAGTTTAAAGAAGGGCTCCACATTCTCTAAGAAACCTGTCATTAAATGCAAAGTCCACTTTCAGTTAAGATCAGTGAGATTTAGCCGCTCACCTCAAGGGCCTTGTCTAGACATTTTCTTTCGTAGTTGTTCCCCATTGCAATTCAGCTGGTGCTAGCAACGATGAAAGGGGTTTTTTAGTCATTGTGTAGTCTAGCCACTGCCAACAATGGTTAAAATACAAGTGGCCAGGCTACATTCTGGATGCACGTTCTGCCAGGCAAGCTGCAATGGTGCATCGTTCACAACAGCACTACAAGAAGTTAGAAAATTTCATTTAATGAATTTTGTGGAATTTTCCTATTTGGGAGCAAAACTGGGATACATGGGATGAAACCCTGGCCTCACTGAGGTCAATGGCAAGATCCCTGTTGATTGCATTGGGCCAGGATTTCACCCAGAGATTTTTAAGGCCAGCAAGGACGTTAAGCTCATTCCAGCATCAAGCCCGTAAATGAAATGAAAAATCTTTCATTTAAAAAATGTTGGAAGGAAATTCACTTTTTCTTTGGTGGGAGGGAATTTTCATTTCATTTATGAGCCTTTTACGTTAAAAAAATGTTTCAGAGAAATAATGTTGAGATGTTCTAATAAAAATGGTGCTGCCGGGGGAGCAAGGGGGAGGTGGTGGACACAGCCAAGTACTGGCTCCAAGTGCCTTGTTGTTAACTGCAGCCTGGCCGATGGTGGCTGATTTTGCTTGCAGCAATCCGTTGAATCGCCAGGTAATGAAGGTTCTTTCTCCCTTTGAGAGCAACATCCCAGAAAATGTATCACAAGGTCAGAGTGACATTCTCCCCACCGTGGTGAACGGCTTGATCTGTACTTTGATCCCAGATGTCAATGGCAAGTGTCTCGCCCACCCCAGTAATTCCCTTCACTGAAATCAACAACACACATGGCTCCCAGGAAAAGCTTTGCAGCAAAAACAGACTGTACATTTTTTTATGTTTGTAGAAAGAAAGCTCTCCAAAATAAATGGCTGGTCTGAAACTACAACCATTTTTCAGTGTTACCACACACAGGTCAAGCAAGAGATTTACAGGGAGATGTTCCCCTCCCCAGTTTGGTGTTCAGAACTCAAAAACCCAGCTCAATTCATCCTCCTTATTTCTCTGTATTTGGTTGTAACCGTGTTAGCTGCAGCATGCAGTACGGCAATGTGCAGATGCAGGAGAGGCTGCTCTGGTATCAAGCAGGAACCGAACAAATTTCTGGCCTACCCTGCGCTGACAGAGTCGCACTCCTCCATCTCCAGGCATGGCCACCGACGCGGTTTCCCTTCTTTTCTGGTGTGATTAGATCAGTTTTGCCCTTGGGCCAAACCAGCAAAATATTCTCCCTTTCCAAGGTTAACAAACACCAAACAAAAAGTCCACAAAACATGCCTGTCTGCCCATCCTTCCTCTGTGGCGGGGGTATAATCGCACCACCTCAGTGCACCACCCTGCTGCTATGGAAGAGTCTGTGATTTTCCACTGCCATGTCCCTGAACCAGCTGCCCCAAACTCAACCCTCCCTGTTTTCCTTTTGCCCCAGGGCCACTGCCAACATTGGCCTTCTCCCCAACTCTTGCCCAGGATTCTCCAGTTCTGCACTTCCATGCTCCTTCTTCTGTCCCCCACCCCTCATCTGGGACTAGGACCACTACGGGGCAACACCCAGGCACTGCAGAGCCTCCCCTAATCTCCCCAATATCTCTTCACACTGAGAACAAGTGCTTTCTAAGATCTCTCCCCCTTTCCCCCCAGGATTTGCTTCCAGCCTATGGTTCCTGCTGAATCTTTCTACTCTGGGCCAGAACTTGAGAATGTCCTGGCCTTCCCCAAAGGCCATATCTATCTTCCTTTCCTATCCTTCTCCCCAAGGCAGACGCTCTGGCTCTGAGAGAGAAGAGGGATGTTTTGCTGAAGAGAGTCTTGTTGACCAGGGACTCCGTCTCCTGTTTCGTCTTGTTTTTAAATGCTCAAATTAGTGAGGTTTAGCAAACTGTCTGCCGTGTTAATTCCTTGACAACGTTGCCATTCCACAAGGAGAATAAGGAGTGAGGCTGTGTTAAGATACAGTCCACTGGGAGACTGACAACATGCTCTCATGAGAGCTAGCTACAGGCACCACCGGTCTGATGCATTGCACCACACAAGATTATCCAGGGGAACCCATTGGTAGTCTCTCACAACATGTGTCACTACGAAATAAGTCCTGTGCCCCAGTCTGGAACTGCATTCTCAATATTGGGCCTGAAATGAGGCCAGCTGAAGTAAGCCAGTTGTCAAAGAATGACAAGAAATGGCCAGCTGGATCCCAGAGCATCTGGTTTGCCATGGCCTTCTAGCCTGTGCAGCTAGAAGTGAGTTGTGGAATTTGCTCTGGGCACATGGAGCTATAGATGACAACTTGAGACACAAGGAAGGAGAAAATCAACCCCCCTGATCTGAGACTTTGCTGCTTGAGTTTGAAAATAAACAGTGGCATTTCGAAGCACATAATGCTGTGTGGGGGGTAAGGGAGGAGGGGGTTCAGCTGACTAGCCCAGCTCTCCTTGAGCTCCCCACATTGCTAATGGTCACCATTACGGCTGCTCTCCCAGAGACAGAAGATAAAGAGCATCATTCCCTGCTGGGGTGACCAGATGTTCTAATTTTATAGCGATAGTCCTGATATTTGGGGCTTTGTCTTATATGGGTGCAAATTATCCCCTACCCCATCCTGATTTTTCACCCTTGTTATCTGGTCACCCTATTCCCTGCTGAGTTTACCTGGTTAAATAACACCACATTGTTCTGACTAAGGCCTTTCTTTCACCCTGGTTTTGAGAGTGGCTGAAAAATTCAGCGTATAAATCCTGCACCCCTTTCTCACCCAGTGAAGGGCCGGGGGGCTTTTAGAGCGTGCGTTGGAGACCTGCCTAATTACCCGCCCGGTCCTGGGGAGAGTTGCTGGACACACTGCTGCCTTTCTTAGCATGGTAAGGCAGTGTCAGCAGAGCAGGCTAGGGCCGGGCTACAGCCCAGTGCAAGGCAGGGAGGGCTGGAAGCCCCGGCTATCAGCCATCCCCAGGGAGTCAGCTGCAGATCCCCAGTGGTTTCTAGCCCTTCTCCCCCAACCCCCCCACCTGGCTCTTGGCTACTGAAGCTCCAGGGGAATTTTTACAGGGCCTGCCCCATTCAGACAGGCAGCCAGACCCATCCCCAAGACAAGCAGCCTGCCAAGGAAGAGAGCTAGGCCAGGCTGCTGAAAGCTGGCAGCCAGGGGTGACACTGGAGGTGGCTGAGCACCTGCTGCATGGTACCAGGTATCGTGACTGCTGGGGAAGCCACTTTGCAGGGCTCATAGGGAGCACCAAGCAGCTACCCCGCCCTCCAAGCACCTCACCCCATGGGAAGACTGTGCCAGCACTAACTGCCCTCTCTCAAGGTAAATCCCCACTCAGGATCTTTCTAGCCCAGGGGAGTGTAATTCAGTCCACTTCCTGCCTAGCCATCTTTCTGTGCCCAGTGACCTTCACTTGGTGCCTGGCAGGAGCCTTCAGGGACACAGAACCTCGGCGCTGCCTGACCCGAACCCTTCCTGCACAGAGGTCACAGTTCTCCCAATTTCTAACACTTCCACTGTGGGGAGAGCTGGGGGAGAGACCCGCTGCAAGACCTACCTGGATGAACCCTGGGTATCCAAGAGCTGCTATCAGGGCATATTTGTAAACTTCAGGTGACAATTTACTTTGCAAGGCCTGAGTCTAATAGCAGCTCCATCAGCCCTGGCCAACTGCCTACAGTAATATGAATAGCTTCTCTTCTAGGACTTCATTCCTAGGGCATGAATAGATGCATCTATTTCCTGACTGGTTTGTTTTTTAATATAACTAGTTCACTTCCATGAACTGGGAACATTTGCTCTGATGGAAGTAGGACTATTTTAAAATGTAAATTAAGAAATTTTCCATGTACACTGTAAAGAACATACAGAATCTCCTCAGCTTAGCTAGGGGATAGAGAAACGGGTCAGTCGCTGGCCATTTTACTGTAAATTATGTGAAACACAGAACAAAACATTTCTACCCACCTGGAATAACCTTCTTTGTGGCCTCTGCTTTGTTACAAAATGTTCTTCTTGTCAATATCTGAGCATCCTTGGTACATGGACACCTCCAGAAATAGGTTGTTCTCAAAATACTTGAGAAAAGAGGCTTACTTCTCAATAGCTGCCTCAGCATTGTGTGCTTGGTGGTGAAAAGTCCAATTCTGTCTCTTGTGCTTCAGTGAATAAACAAGCCAGTAGTAGCCATTTACTCTTATAGACCTGATGTTCCAGCCAGCACACAGCAAATCAAGGTAAATTTGCCAGGTGTTCGAAGTTTAAGCTGCTGTGTGTCTGCTGACAGTATCACATATTTACATCACTTACCAGCTTCGCTAAGTCACAGTGGCTGGAACAATAGTTCTACTGCTCGTGTTTGCTCAAAGACACACCTTTAAAATCACAGGGCAATAACCCTAACTGCTCCTGCCTGTGTACAGTGGGGCTAAGCCAATTCCGGTTGAAGTGACTGCGAACTGTGTGTCTCAGGCTCTGTAGCTCCAAGGAGCTGCCAGTGATTGTAAAGATTTTGCATTTCTCTTATTCTTTGCTCTGTAACCCCCATGACCAGCAACAACAAATTGTAATGCCTGTATCGACCGAGAACTGAAATCGCAGGTTGTGTTAATAGAAAGAGTGCTGTGAAAGATGCTTTTCCCAAAGGGAAGTTCTGTAGCTGCTAATTGTCTTTTCAGGTTAACTCTATAAGAGACCTTAACAATCACACACATTTTATCTTGAAAACCAATTGATTTAAACATGCATCTTTAAGAAGGAGAAACTTTCTTTGTTACTGAGTAATAGTGAGTATAGGCTGGTGGAGAGAGAACTTATCATGGTTAAAACTAAGATTTTGTCATGGTTATTTTTAGTAAACATCACAGGCAGGTAATGGGCAATAACCAAGAATGCACAGAAGCCCATGACTTGTCCCTGACTTTTATTAAAGATAACTACAATAAAATGGGGACAAAGGAAGGTCCAGCACCCACTACTGCTGGGGCTCCAGGGTTTCCCCCGTACCCAGGATGGCTGAAGACACAGGGCTCCTCCCTGCCACTGGCAGCAGTTTGGAGCTGTGGGGTCTGCCCTTGGCAGCTGGGAGCTGCAGGGTCTCCCTCCTCCCCCAGAGACTGGAAGCTGCAGAGTTCCCCACGGCAGTGGCTTGGAGCTGCGGGGTCCCCCCCACCGCCTGCCCTGACTTCCATAACCTCCGTGACAATATCTTAGCCTTACTCATGAATCATGATATATTACTGGCCATGGATTTCAGTGGATGTCACAGTACTCAGCTCTTCGTTGTTATTTGCCATCCATTAACTAATTTACCTCATGTACATAAAAAATAAATTATTATAAATCTCGAATTTGCAAGCAGATTGATTGCATGTCAATCTTTTGGTGATGAGGGTAGTCTGAAGAGAAGAAAAGAGGTCTAGGCAGCTGGCAGTTTCAGTTCTTAGGAGTTCTTGCCCTCTGAATTAGTTGCTGTAAATCTTGTGATAAACCCCCAAATACAAAGTAAAATTCATCTGACACCTTTGTGTTATGCTTGGTTTCAAGAAGAAGCCACTCAGAGCCACTCAATTTATGATGGTTTCCATTAGAAGCCACAACTTCAGCCAGTTGTGTCTGAAACTTGGCCCAGGGTCATGAATCTCAGGGTTCCTGAAACCACTTTGGCATCTGCCACAAAAACTAAAAGTAAGCAATTTTCACTCGGTTCTGGGTTTTGTTACAAACATTTTATTTTGAAAAAGTCACTCTTGTGACCTTTTAGCAACATTTCCAAGGCTCCTGGAGCTGCCTGGATCTCAGGAGTTTAGGTGTCAGGGCAGTTCGGGGTGCCTTGGTGCCAGGGCTACCAGGCTGCCAACGAGTCAAGTGGGCAAGTGGACAGAAAACCAGGCAGATTTCAAAACCTACCTGGCAAGCAGGTTCCCATTGGAAACCTGCCTGCTTTCCACTGGAATTTTGTCAAAATGGGACGTTCCCGCAGAATGTTTCTGCTTTCTCAAATCAGCGTTTTCAGCTGAACAACATTCCATCAGAAAATTTCCATCCAGCCCTGACTCTGATGTCACTGACTAACCTCCCTGTAAATGAGAGCTTAGAAAATAATCCTGTTCATACTACTCTCTCTCTAGCTGCGTGGGAGCTGCAGAGCAAACAGGAAGACATCATCAAAAACTTATTTGTGTCTCCAAACAGCTAAGAGGTTAACCACAGAGAAAGGGGCAATCTAAGGATAGGGTGACCAGATGTCCCGATTTTATAGGGACAGTCCCGATTTTGGGGTCTTTTTCTTATATTACCCTCCACGCCCTGTCCCAGTGTTTCACATTTGCTGTCTGTCACCCTATCTAAGGAGAAAGTGCCCGTTTTGCATAGTCACGTTTCACAGCAGAGCCGCACTTACAATATTTCATAGTCAGCAAAGTAAGAAGAGTATGTGACAGTTAAAATTAGTTTGTCTACAGTATAGCATTATGTAGTATCTGTCCTTGAATGGAAGTGATCACTGAACCATAGCTATAACCTAAACAAAGGCTGGGTGATCCTGAATGTGTTTAATAATATCATCCCTGTTAAGATGCTATATATACAGAATGAAGCACGAACAGTGTCATTTTATCAGCTTGACTTTTCCCCTTCTGGTTTTTGCACAATATTCTCTCTAATGGCTCATGAAATGAAAATGCAAAATAAATTTCCTATTTGGAGTGCTGTCTTATTTACTCTGTTTATACATACGAGGCTCTAAAGTTGATTTATAGCCAGGAAGAAAATTCTAATTTGAAGGGAAGAGGCTGTTGCCAAAGGGAAAGTTTTAAGAACCATTTAACTCTATCAAATTGAATATTGCCTAAGACAATCAAAGTGTGGTGGTGGTGGGGAGGGTTGCGATAGAACGCAGATTGTGTTATTACTTAGGATGTTCTTTAAGGAGTCGGAACAAAATGAATCACTCAAGGTATTCAGCCCTTGGCCCCAAGGAAAAATACTCCTCTGTTTATAGAGATAGTTTATATTTTAGAAAACATGAATTTATAGACATTGAAGGAAAAAAAACTTGTGCTGATGATAACTGTGCTGCTTTTCCTCCTTGACAAAAACCAGACAATGCACCCAGACATAACACGATGTATTTAGCTTAATTTGCTTGTAATTCAATAAAGCAAATTAGATCCATTTCCAGATTACAAAGGCATACTTCCAGCTGCAAACTCTGCTGCAAGCTAGACCTGCAAACCCATGTTACTCAGTGAACGTGATTATGATCTAATAGGCACAGCAGAAACCTGGTGGGCTGGCTGGGAATATCAATGGAGCTAGACAATTGTGCAGAGGGGAGATGAGCGGAGAAGAAGTAGGGGGGGTTGGTTTATATGAGACAAGTTTTACCTGCAGGCTTTGGTGTGCGTAACTCCTCTTGCTGCTCTGAGTTCCTCGTTTCCCTTAGGAGCCATGCTGCTGTGCCATCATCCCCCTTCACTTACCCCGGGGCTGCACAGCAGAAATGTCCAGGGCAGTCTCTGGACTTTACCAGCACTTATGGACACTAACTCCTGTACAGAAAACTGAGGTCCCAGCATGGGAATGCCTTTCAAAACTCACTCTGCAGAGTTGGGGGCTTGAGATGTGGGGAGCAGTAACATGCCTCCATTTGCCACACTTAGATCATCTTGCATTCCAATTCCTTCTCCCCTCAGCCCCTCCTGTGGGCTCCTCCGCCTGCAACGTGCCATTTTGGGCCCCGGTTCAACAAGAAACCTAAGAATGTGTGTCACTTGAAGAATGCACCTTGCTGAATCCGGGCCTAAAATTGCTTGTTGGCACTGAGATCAGCGCTTCTTGTGTTTAACACTTCCCAGGCTCTGCTCAAAAGCAGAGCCTCATCTCAGTGAATAGTCTGGGCCCTGGGGCAAGTTTCACTGGAAATGAAGTTCCCGGAATAATGAGGCCCGTACTCAGTTTTTAAGCAACAGTCAGGCAATTCTCCCATTGACTTCTGTGGGAGTTTGCCCAAGTAATAACTAAGACTGAGACCCAGACTGACTTCTGCCCTTCCCCTCCGCACATGCTTTTCCCAGCCCTCTGCAGCTCCTTTTTCCTTATCCCACTGGGCTGGGGGCTGTGCATGGGGAAGGGGCCAGACTGGTGTTACATTCACCTTGCACAGTTGTCTTCCCCCTCACACACACAACTTGGGTTCAAATTGTGTCTAAAGCCTGGTGCAGCCTTCTACCTTGGGGCTAATTCCTCCCTTTGGCTTCTGCAGAAACTAGAAGAACTTGCAATGGACCATTTTATAGCAAGATTTTGGCCACTTAATGTCAGTATTTATTTGCTGCAAAATCCGGTGGGGCACTTTAATGTCCTTCTCTATTGCAAATGCTGCTGGGCATTTATTCGGTGTGAACTCACTCCTTTTCCCATCTGCGTACTCCCAGCTGTCAGCACAGCTACCTTCCTTAATGGTCAAATTGGCAAGGAGAAGCGGGACGCCAACAGCCAACTCTGTGCAGATACGGAGGGTGTGGAGAATTGGGTGGAGTTAATTCTCCTTAAACCTCATTTGACAGCTAGAGTCGGCGATTTCACTTTGGCAGAGACTTCTCATAGCAATTTTCACAGGTTAACTTGGTTCTGGACTTCTCAAAGTCCCCTCCAGGCCTATATTTCTACGATTCTGTATCAGCTGTCCTGAGCCCTCTTGCCCTCACCCAGCCAAAAGCTGAGTCCCAGAGCAGTGATACCATGCCAGGCCTGAGCTTTCCCGCCACCCATCTCACCCTGCTCACGGGGGCAGATTGCCTCTACAGTCAGCTAACTGGAAAGCACAGCTCCATTTGCCCTTCATACCAAGAAGTGAGCAAGATCCAGTTTGATCCCAGTCACCCAGCACAGTGAGGAGCAGGGTCCATTCTCTTGTATGCTGGAGCAGCTCTGGGGGATGGCACTGACGAGAGAATCTGGCTCGGAGCTTTTGCTGCAATGTTCTGCTTCCATGGAACCTGCAATAGTCCCAAAGGGTCATCAGCGGGGGGCAGTCTGGCTTTTGCTACTGAAACAAAGACATGTCTTTTCTCCCACGTCCTCGCCCTCGTCCACCTCCGTGTCATCCATTCCCCAGGAGCGTCTCTCTCCGTTCCCAGCATGCCCCTTTCATTCCTCTCAGCACACTCCTCTGCACACAACTTCCCGCCGCCCTGCAGCACCTTGTCAGTTCCCTCTCCTCACACTGTCTGCCCCACCATCCCTTCACATCACACTCCTCCCACTAAAGCTGTGAGGCTAATCCTGTTCTTCTTGATCAAAGATCCCTCTGAGCACAATGGAAGTTTGCTAGGTGGGGGTTCAGTAAATTCTGCAGGAATTGGCTCTGTATGTGGCAGAGCTTGGAGAAATACCTGGACATCCATTAACCTGGTGCATTACACTGAACGGCCATACTGGGTCAGACCAAAGGTTCATCCAGCCCAGTATCCTGTCTACCGACAGTGGCCAATGCCAGGTGCCCCAGAGGGAGTGAACAGAACAGGTAATTACCTGGAGTTGCAGTGTTATGCGGCTGACTCATTACAGAAGGCTGTAGGTTGTTATGGCGAGTGCCTTGTTTTCAATCACATGCTTTTCACAGCTTGAATGGGAACCACACCTATTGCGCCAAGCAGCTGTGTGAAAGGTCACTGGGGAAAAAGCACTTTTCAACAGGAATAAACTGAACACCACACCTTTTTCCTGAGTTAGTATTGCGTGAACAATCAAACTTTTTACAAATATGTATGTCTTCCCGCCCGCCCCCCCCCCCAAGTATACAGTTTCTTTTAGACTAAAGAATATTTTTTAAAATAAATATTAAAGCCAACTGGAAACCAACTTCCAGCTGGCTCCTGAGGGCCACCGCAGCACTCCACAGGAAGCAAGAATGACAATCTTCCGGCTCCGACAGTGGTGTAGGACACGAGAAACATAGATTCAAGTCTCAACTCTGGCCCCGCCTCCCTGTGGGACCTTAGGCCAGCTGTTTCTGGGAGCTTCGGTTCCCCATCTTTAAAACAGGCAGAGGAATGTGAGGACACAGTCATTAATATTTGCCAGGCGCTCACTCACTACAGCGATGAGGTCAGACCACCACTGACAGAGGGGGGCCTTAACTTCCCAGGAGGATGCCTGCCACCAGCACTATGCTCAGTAATTAAGAACTTCTGGGAATAGGGCACTTTACTCACAGTGACAGGTGCTTCCTCCTTGGTGAACCTTCCCCCTATCGGTTTGAACAACGTGGACCCAGGAATGGTGATCAGGTACATAATCATTTATGTCTTTAACTGGAGTTGCGGTGCTTGCTAAATAGTGCAAATGAACCTACAGTTATCACACTTTCGAATGCAAAGAACTTTACAGAATACTTTAAAGTGGGCTTTGCTGTCTGACTGAAGCCTAGTGGTAGTAACAGTTAGCCAAAGCCCCAGAAAGCCAAATAGCAGCTGGCATTAGTGAGTAACCTTGGGTGAGATGATTCAGCAATATAGACCTTGTGATAAATTGTTTAGACCGTAAAGGCTTTATTTAGCCAGACCTATTGCATAGAGAACTTTCGCGCTGCGCAGCTGCTTATGACAATTGTTAGACCCACCCACATGGGTAGCAGGAATGACAAACATGGACAAGAGGCCAAAACATAACCAAACAGGGTCTCAGCAATAGGTAGGTGTAAGAAATAGGTGCATAAAAAGGAAATCAAACCCAACCATCTGTGGGACCTCGAGATAGCAGGATGGTGGTAACCTTAACACTTAATCTCACCTTAAGGGGAACCCCCAGCCCCACAGGTTTGGGAGTATATATGATGCTGTCACCTTATCTGATTTTTCTAGTTCTGTGATTTCGCTTATATTGATCATGCTACTAATAAAATTCAAAGTCTCTGCGTCTCACCAATCATCTTAGTAATTCAGCTCTAACTCATCACCAAGGAATGAACCTGTTATTAGTGACAAATGCATTTTGCACCCCAATGAATCAGAAAGCTACAGAGGGTGGGGTGTTTACTATCACACACAACACAGCAAACCTACAAATGCTCCTGGAAAGCATTGCGTGGCTGACACCTAGTCTTGCACACCATTTTGGGACCAGTCTTACTCACTGAAGTCAGAGGCAGAACTCAAACAGCATAGTCCCCGGTGCTCAGATGGCACACAGAGCTGGGAGCAGTGTCAGAGCCATGAGAATACAGCTGGGCTCTGGGTGCAGCTGATTGGGTGACTTGCTGCATGTTCTACCACTGTTCTGCAAGCATCAGGCAGAGCTCTCTTTCCTTTCCTTTCCTCTCCTCCCTCTTTTCTGTGTTTCTCTTGTTTTATATTTAGATATAATTAAATATTAGAAAATTCTGAGTGTAGCACAAGCAGAACCAAGTCCCTAGTAACAGAATCCTGAATTCAAACTGCTTTCCATATTGTGGGAGTAAGAAAAACAATCAATAAGCCCCATCACAAGATTGTGTTAATGATTTGACCAGGCATATCCCACTCTGTCACGGGGTGTTGACTCAAAACCAGGACACCTCACTCCATCTCAGTCTAGGTGCCTTCTCCTTGCAATCTGGGTTTCACAGATGTTGCAGCTTCATATTTCATGGGGTCTTGCCTTCTCCAGGCAACGTGGAAGACATTTAGCCT
The DNA here is from genome assembly GCF_003597395.2 of Chelonoidis abingdonii. Classification (NCBI taxonomy): domain Eukaryota; kingdom Metazoa; phylum Chordata; order Testudines; family Testudinidae; genus Chelonoidis; species Chelonoidis abingdonii. The sequence continues at coordinate 103,836,329 of NC_133776.1, forward strand.
AAGGATCTACCGCTGCAAATCTGTGAGAAACCAAAAGCTCGCTGGATATTTGCCACTATCTATAGGTCAAGTTCAGAGATCATTGACTGTAATCATGTTGCAACTGCAGCACCTTGAAGCAAAACTAAACTTGAATGGTTTGTGCAGAAGCTTGGAAAGCTGCCACCAACATGAAGCCATTCGATGTGCATTTTCTTAAGGGTAGTCAAGGGCAATTCTGCCACTTTCAGAGGCAGCCGCTAAGGATAATATAGCTGCTCAGAACTACAAAAGGAAAGTTTTTTTGTGGGGGGGAGAGGAGAGAGGGCATCCCTTTTTTGGCATTTCAAACTTCAAAGTTTTGTCAAATTTCTCCCAACTCTATAGTTAATTGCAATTTGAAAAATGTACACCAGGTGAGCATCTAGCGGGAGCCGTCAACCTCAGTATGGAGAACATTTAACTGAAGACAAACTTGTCTAGTTTTGTTTAGAAGTAGCAGAATCTACTTGCTGCTGAAGCAGTGTTGGGCAGGGCCGGCCAGGAATTTACTGACACAACAATTTAATGTTGGAAAATGATGATTTGTCAAAACTAAAACTTTGTGCAGGAACATACCAGTTCTGACAAAACTTCTGGTCGGAAGCTGTCTTGGGGCTAGGATGTAATTCCTGGTCAGAAGGAGACACCCAGACTGGAATAGCCAATAGCTCAGTGGTTAGGCACTCACTGGAGATGTCTGCTTGGCCTAATGGGGTCTCCAAGTGACCACAATGACAACGAAAGCTTATCAATATAATCAATCTTAAACAGTTTATTTTCTGCTGCTAGTCTTATAAAACAAATATACCAGCTGAACGTGATTCATGGGCCCAGACCACGGCCCACTGAATTCAATGGAAGTGTTACCATTATCTTTACCAGGACCAGGATCTGGCCTGGTGTCGGCTTTATTGTATTGAAACATTTTGTTCAATTACAACAGATTACATCTTGCCTGAACAGAGGTGCCTGACACTGCAATCTGCAAAAGATCTTTACCGAACAGCATTGCCTGCTCACTATCATTGGACACCTTTATTTCTGCCTGGAGCTACATCACAATTACTAGTAACGTTTTGCCATTTATGATTAACAAGACAATGTTTTAATAACTCCAGGGCCTTGTCCTGAAACCTTTACTCACATGAGTCATTCCCCTGACTTTAATGGGGCTACTTGTCTGTGTGTTCCATTCTGTGCATCTGAAGAAGTGAGCTGTAGCTCACGAAAGCTCACGTTGAAATAAATTTGTTAGTCTCTAAGGTGCCACAAGTACTCTTGTTCTTTTTGCAGATACAGACTAAGATGCCTGCCACTCTGAAACCAGGGAAGTATGGACTCTCAGCAAAGCATTTGGGGGGTTGCAGTTAATGCTGCAGTTCTTGCAGCTAATGAAATTTACATATTGACTAGCTTTGCTGGGGTTTGAAACAGTAACTGATTTCATAGAATGAAAGTCCAACATACCACTCCCCAGACAGATTTTTACCCCAGTTCCCTAAATAGCCCCCTCAAGGATTGAGCTCACAAGCCTGGGTTTTGCAGGCCAATGCTCAAACCACTGAGCTATCCCTCCCCCCATATACTCACTTAGCTAATGCAAAGTGGTATATATAGCGCCAAGTCTTCATTTATTCACTCTAATTTAAGGTTTTGCATCCCGGTAATACAGTTTAATGTTTTTAGAAGGTCTCTTTCTATAAGTCTATAATATAGAACTAAACTATTGTTGTATGTAAAGTAAATAAGGTTTCTAAAATGTTTAAGAAGATTCATTTACAAATAAATTAAAATACAGAGCCCCCTGGATGGGTGGCCAGGACCCGGGCCATGTGAGTGCCACTGACAAACAGCTCCCGTGCTGCCTTCGGCACACGTGCCATAGGTTGCCCCTCCCTGATATACCATAAGGTTGCCCATCCCTGATATAGCATAAGTGTGCAAGAACCAGTAGGTAAAACAAAGACATTTTCACCACTACGGCCATTAAAGAGATTCTGAGTTGAATAATTTAGGTGTTTTTCAACTCTCAGGTCATAGAACAGTTTAATTGAAACTTAGGGTGACCAGACAGCAAGTGTGAAAAATCAGGATGGGGTAGGGGGTAATAGGCGCCTATATAAGGCAAAGCCCCAAATATTGGGACTGTCCTATAAAATTGGGACATTTGGTCACCCTGTTTAAACCTGTTGTTCACCTGTTTCCCCAACAGGGCTTGAGGAATGCAATGACTAGAACAGCCTGGCTGTCTGCTAGGATTTTTTGGGGGAGGACTCAGAAAAATGGTGCTGTCTTCACAAACGGGTGTGTTTTGAAATTTTTCAGCCCATTAATCAATAGTTTGAGGGAGCAAGGGGAACCTAATTAAGAAAGTTTGAACTATTTTGTGAAGAAATACAGTTTTCTAGTCTGACGCGCGATGCTTCTACTGAGGGTTTTAAACCCATGCACAATCATGTACTATCAATCAGCTCAATAAATTGCATACCTTAGGGGGACTGTTATAATAGACCCCATACAATTGTGTCAACATCTCATTTTTAATGAATGCCCAAATAGATATGCAATCAGTATGACATAAGGGTCCAAATTAATTCCTTGATGAAATTAATTATTACACCAGGGATGAATTTGTCCCCAAAACTCCAACAGAGTCTCACACATTCTCAAATGTGGTACATATTGGGACAGCCCTGGCAAACAGACCATAAAGACGTCTTCAAAGCAGGTGCAATCTGTTAGGTGGGTAAGATACATTTGGAGAACAATGTCTTTACTTTCCCAATTCAGCCTTTAGATGATCAAAAGGAGAATCAGATGAATACAGCTGCCAAGCTACACCCACGGCACCTAACAGGAGCACTGAGAGGAACAGAGTGGGGATGGTTTTCCACTGTGTATATCATTGCACGCCTGACTGAGTGTATTACAGGGTAGAGGCTGGGTTTCTTGCACTGCCCATCATGCTGACCACTGCTGTCGTGTGTGTTTGTAATTTCCCATCTGTCTGTACCTATCTGCTGTCTCCTGTCTACTTAGAGGGTCAGCTTTTGGGGGCAGCGCCCTGTGTTTGTACAGCGCCTGGCACAATGGGGTCCTGGTCCATGACTGGGTTCCCTAGACGTTACAGTGATACAAATAAATAATGATTGTAATAACGTGTGAGGAAGAGAGGTAGTCTTGGCCATACCTGATTAAAGCTTATCAGGCCCAGGGCAGTGGTAAGCCCAGGGCATTAACTCCTGAGTTCCTACATAAACCGACATTTACTCTTCTGGCAATAACAATGAGTCCAGTCTAGCAAAAAATGTCCCTGGGCTGCCCATGCCATGTAAATACACGTATGAAGCCACCACAAAGGCTGGTTTATCTAGGGAAAAGCTTGGTCTGTCTCCCGGAAAGTAAGAGACTCAACGTCCTGCACCGGACGGACCCTTCTGTCTCTGCCCATCCACCCAAAGCAATGCAATGTGCCTTGGACTAGGTGCATGGATTTCCCCAGCTATGTCTGCTAAAAGAGCACATTACAACCCCATGGGCAGCCCCCATGCTTTGCTGGCCTCCTGAAGTACTGCTGATGAGGGCTTTAACTTTTCTTTGCATCTGCATTGTCATCACTGTTTACAAAACAAGTTTCCAAGGGAAGCTAAATTAGGAGCTGAGAAAAATAATAGAGAACAATGTAATCAGATGTAAGAGGGAGATCATTTCATTACCTGAACCAAGGCTCATTATTCACCATTTCTCTGAGAAGAGTTGATAAACTCAAACTAATGAGTCTTAGCCCAAAGAACCAAAGAGGGACTATCTACTTCAATGCTGTAGCATACCAAGCAGGGAGCAGATTCTGTGGGTAGTGTAGCTTCCCATACAAAGTGAAACGGCAGTGAAAAAAGCCAAACCAATATTTATCTTTGGTTACTAGAGAAATTCAGTGAAATTACTGAAGTATCTTAAAGATACAGTAGTTGCCCTTAAGGAGTCCCTATTCACCAGCCAGTAGTAGACATGGGGCTAAGCTGCTATCAGGGCACTTCGCCTTCCTATTATAAAGTTGTGTAGTGACAAAACCACAAGGGAGGGTGATGATTTCATGCTTTTATGGGGAGTCCAGAGCATTTGGTAAGATTACATCCGTATAAATCTCCAAAAAATAATAAATACACTCACTGTCATATTTCCTATATAACCCTTCTGCCAGGTGTTGGCAGCAGCAATAAGGAGCAGTTTCAAATATCGAGGGGAACCCTCTTCAAACCCACAAACACCACTGGCTTGAGCCCTCCCCAGAATTTCTAGAATGACTAAATACCTTCCCTGCGCACCCCATAGAGTAAATATTTTCCCACTCTTAATCGTTGTACAAAACTTGGATAACTTCACTGGGGGAAAGGCCACACAATATCTGCTTGGGAAAACACAGCAACAGTCTAAGAGAATGAGAAGTAAAACACTCTTCCATGGTAACTGGTAGAGTCGTCGGTTAATGCTGTTCCCCACCCACCAGTGCAACCATCCAAGAAACAAAATACCCTTTACAATGTCTTTCCCCTTCACCATTCCCAGCCCCAGCCCCTTCCCCTTAACTCCACTCACAGTTTGGTGTCAGTGATTGTGCAGGCCTTGCGATCACTCAGGCAGGCCTATCTCCAATTTCTTAGATAGTGCAGCCTGGTCCTGGCCTGAGACTTCACCATGTAGCACAGCTATATGGTTGAAGCTTTATTTGGGTGGTGGGTAAAAAGGACGTCAGTGTTGCCTCCCATCAAAGAGTCTTCTCAGTGATGCAGGGCCCTCATTAAATGGAAACCAGCACCGTATAGGGCCCTTGTACAGAACCTTTGCTATAATCTAGGAGCTCTTTTATCTAACCAATTGTGAGATTGTACAGTTATGGTGACTCCCAAAGTGTCAATGGAGGAATTCTGGGTGGGAGGCTTATGCAAATGAAGCTCTCTCTGTAGCTGTACTTCTCCCTTTTAACCAATAGATGGAGGCAGAGAGCACTTTCCCTTCCCACAACTCCTATTGGGCTGAAACGGCTAACTGCAGCCAGCGGGAACTGCGATCGGCCGAACCTGCGGACGCGGCAGGTAGACAAACCAGCCCAGCCCTCCAGGGGCCTATGCTGGCGGGCTGCAGGCCAAAGGTTACCGATCCCTGGTCTAGAGCTTCAGGCTCCAGGGATTACCCCTATAGTGTTCCCATTCTCATTTTCACTGAAGGCGGCAGTGTGCAATCCCCAACATCATTTAATTAGCCCCAGAATGTTTGCAGAAGTTGCAGACTGTCAGGCCCTTTTTAGCTGCACTGGTGTGCACCGAGGAAATTAGCTTAGGAGATCATGTTTGCGCTTCATGGCCCAAGAGACACAGACAAGGTTTTCATCTTGGGGCCAAAAGCCCAAACACATCAAGACAGTTGATCATAACCTTTAACAGGCTGAGAGACTACTTACACTTGATCTTAGCTCTGAGGAGACGAGAAGTGCCTTTAGGCTTTACTCTATTGATCCATCCACCCTTATTTTTTTCCTTCTCCAAAGCATTTACTCTTGTAGGATATTCTCCGGTGACAGATTCCCAGGAATCCCTCAGAATGTTTACACCGTATTTTCCCTCTGGGTTAGAATGAAATGTGAAACCCGAGAAACATGGCCATAAAAGATAAAAATGAAAGTATAGAAATATTTGCCCAAAATTCTGTCTTGTGAGAAAGTCTGGGGCCTCCTGGTTGGATTTGAATCATCTCCATTATGAGAGAAGTCCAGGACACAGAAGATGACATTTGAACATTTTAATATAAGGGCAATGTCTTAACACAAATCATGCTCTGATTTCATATGAATTCCCCTTCCACTGCTCCCCACACCCATCCACACATTCAAAGACCCAAAGTACAAAAACCAGAAGATTCTAGGTTGTTTGAGCTTCCCTTTAGACAGGAGCAAAGATCTGTAGAGTAGAAGGAAAACTCAGTGGACTCCACAACCCAGTAAAAGTTCCAGTAGCATTAGCAGGAGGTAGCACTGCCAAATGCATAGCCTGCATGAAATTATCTGCTTTTGCAAATGGAGGCAGGTCCACTGGTTTCCATGAAGTTTTGCACACCAGCCCTAGCATGGCAGTCTTCTTTGCACTGACTCACTGGCAAAATGCTGTTGTTCTCAATGCAAAGGCAGAAAAACAGAGTCCAAAATGTCTGACTTCTCAAAGTGGAATTTAACATTAGAGATGTCTTGATTGAATAAAAAATGGGAAACTGAATGAGCAGACTGTGTTTTAGCCCAGATGGAAACGATGGTTTATTCTACTAAACTAAACTCATAAATTCACTTAGAAAATAAAGATAATATAAGGGAAACAAAAAATCCTAACCTCCAGGATAGCGAGAGTGGAACTCCGCAGCTGGAACTGTGGAGACAGCCTGGACACAGACTGACGTCCAAGCATGAGAACTGGTAACCAAGAATTTCCATGAAAGCCAGCTTCTTCATGTGAGTAGTTCTCTTGTCTTCAGAGACTCTGTTTAAAGGTGGGCAGCCTTTGATTCTGTTACCTATCTCCTTTCTTGACAGGTACCGGGGTCTGTCCTGGTAGAATGCCAACGCTAGGGGGAGCGAAGGCAAATATTTCATGTCTAGGACAAACAAAGGAGAAATAAAGATGCATTGATATTTAACTAAAAATAGGCTTTTCAAGTGAGAACATTACAGCGAGTTGAGAATGTAGATTGTTTGCAGATGTAACTCTTCTGCCAGGTGCAACCAGAGCCGGGTTCAATATCTAGGGGTTCCTTTTCAACAACGCAACACAGAACTGGCTCAAGGCCCAACCCCGTAACCTGGGAAAATTACATACCACCCCCCTGGCCACCTCTGAGAAGCAATACTTCCCCCTTGCAAGCACAGAGTCTGAGTGTAGAAAAGAAACTTTTAATGAAAGGAGGGAAGTCACCCAACATTAGTTAGGGAAAATGTCACAAGCAGGATTCAAATCATAAAACTGTGAGTGGGACACCCAGCCCAGAGTGCATGGGGCAGAGTCTTCTGCCTGATGTTCTTGAGTTCTACAGCCAAAAGTTCCTTTAAAGTGCCCCCCTCTGCTCCCTTAGCCCACCCCACTCCACTCACAGGGGTTGTCCTTGGTCGGAGAGGACCTGGGGTTCAGAGGTGTATCTGTGTGAGTTCACCTCCCACCTGGGGAAGACAGCACCTTGCTTGCTCTGCTATCTGAGCACTTGCTTTGGCTGGTTGTCCTGCCAGCTGCCGCTTCTTGCCGCCCGGCCACCCCGCTAGCTGCTGCTCTCTGCTGCCTGGCCACCTTGCCAGCTGTGGTTCCTTGCTGCTTCACCAGTGGCACATTCTGCTCACCAGGCAATCGTTTGCCTGCTGTCAGTATCCTTCTGCTGCCACCTGCCTCTCTGCTGTGACCTCTGCACGTCAGTCTCGTAGTAATTTTCAGCTGTTTACAGGCTGGGCAGAAACACTGCCCTATCTTGAGTGACTTTTAGCTCTTAAGAGACTGGGCAGAAACAGCCCCACCACAACTGATTTCAGCTCTGATTGAGCATTTAAGATAACAAAGAGGCCCCTAATGAAGACTATCTAGGTCTTCCTTTGAGCAGTAGGGAGGAACAGGTTAAATCAGATCAGGGACCATTGGGGAGATTCTACATCTCCTGGCTGGGATATCTGTCCCCCTTTGTACTTTTGCAGGGCTCTGGCATTCAAGCCCCTGGCTTGATGAGGTCTTTCAGCTGAGGATGTCCCCCTCATTTGAAACAGGTTGAGCTCCCCTTTATTCATACAATAAAGACAACAACATTGATAACAGCATTTCACTACCCTGCATTCAGTACTAAAGTGATTTGCAACCCAACACTAGCCAAAGTTGGTTACTTTGAGCAACACTGCTCTATCTGCTGGATATCTAAGCAGAGTAGGTGTGTTCATGTAAATACAGTTTACTCCTAAAGTTTCTCCACCTCCCAGCTAACTGTCAGGGGATAGTTCATTCAAACCCTGCTTAGACAGATTTTGTTTGTGTTACAGAATAAACTTCTATTAATCCTCCACAAGGCAATGTTGATAACCAAGTGAGATCTGCAGAAAGCATTTTGGCTGATGAAAGGATAGCACGCAGAATGTCTCCGTTCACGTTTTCAAAGCTCCAGAGGCAGCACTGCTCTCTGAGCAGTTGGAAATGCTACTCTTTCCATGGCTGGGCATGTTAGCTCTTTTGATGAGGTTAGTGTCGCTGCCTTTCAGTGTGAGAGGGTAGAAAGCAGGATTTTGCTGATTCCCAGTATGCTGACATCTCTGCTGGGCTCTGTCTTCCCCCCAGACTCCCATTCCATTCGATTGTATTTAGTAAACCCCAGATTTAATCTGCCTCTCCAAAGCTGACAGCACAGTTGCAAGTGATTGGCATTTTGAGAGTCATGCCAGCATATTGGATTCTGATTCCTCTAACTCATAAACCCAACATACAGGGATATTTTTTAAAAAAGAGAGTTTTCATCCATCTGAAACCCAGAGAAGAACAAATACAGACATGTCTTGTCTTACACTGTGTCAAACTAGCACACTGGAGACTCTAGACAAGGGTTTAGAACATGCTTTGGCTTTACGGTACAGACCTGTCCCCTGGGGGAAAGTGGGAGGATGTATTCTGCTCCCAGCCAGCTGATGGCATTTGCCCATCTTCCTAGATGGGTCACTATTGTCCAGTCACCACTGAGCCTCCTCAGGAGCAGGGACTGGCCAAGATGACCTGCATCCAGACCTGCTTGTGGGCAGACGTAGCTAATGTCTCCTCCGCCTGATACCTAGAAACTTCTACTTCTCCTCAACACACCACAAGCCACCTAGCATCATATGGCTGTGGCCTCTACCTTAGTACAAGTGCTACATCACCCCCGAGCTCAGACCTCAGAGTAGCGGCAACAGCTGTTGCTTCTTCCCACACTTTGGCAAAACTCATACAGGAGTTGCAGGCTTCGGCCCACAGGAAATCCTGGTCACTGGGAGTCTGTCCCATGTAGTGCCGTGATACCAGGACCTAGAACCTTGGTGACAGGCCGGGACTATGGCTCTTGGGCTAACGGTAGGTCCTAGCAGCATCCTACCCAGCACAGAAACTCCTGGTGGCCAGCCTACAGCTCTCAGACAGTTGCACGTAGCCCCTGCCATTCTAGACACATGCCCTATCTTAACCACTGTACAAAAGAAAAAGAAAGAAAGTCACTTCCAACTTGTTGACAGAAACAAACAAAAGATTCCACCAAAAAAAATTTATGTTCATGGAAATTCTCCATAGTAAATAAAATACCCATTTCCTGAGCAGCTCTGAATAGGGGAGAGTCTTTATGGCTGGTGCCAGGAGCCCAGTTGGACTAGTTCAGTCACAGATACCACGTCTAATACCGACACCTTCCTTATCAGCTGATCCTTTGCCCTTCCCAGTGTCATGTCTCCACCCTCGTTTCTTCCACTTCACGTGCTCCTGAGTCTGATCCATACCCCAGTGACTACCACAAGGCCTTTCTGCATCATTTTTTAATTTGTTTAATCATTTCACACTCCAGTTGTTCTCTTTAGTCAAGTGCATTACAACAGATTCCTCTAATTAGTTTAGTCTTTGTAATAACTCCATAATATTCTGCACAGCTACTAATTTCTCCCTAAACAACTCATTCTTCACCAATATTGTATATCTTCCCCTTCTCCATTTCTGTCTGCCTTCCCTACATAATCCATAGCTGTGACTCTTCGTCCCTGACTAGCCTTTTCATTGCTTTAGCTTTGTTTTTAAAAGCTTTGGATGAAATTTAACTAAAGAAAAACATTGTAGACTAAAATTCACAAGCAAGGTAGTTAATGGTGCTGTAGTTAGCTGAAGAGCTCTGTGGGCTGAAAGCTTGTCTCTCTCAGCAATAGAAGTTGGTCCAATAAAAGATATTCCCTCCCCCATCTCGTGTCTCTAATGAGCAAGGTAGTAATTCATTCACGTCTAATCATGCTAGTCATTTAACAGATGGAGGAAATCTTTCTTTTTCATGCTCTTAATGTTTTATTGCTACCTTTTTAATAAGCATCAGATACAAGTTAACTTGCAGGGCTTTGAATATTCATGAGTGCAAGAAAATAACTGCTTTTTCTGAGTACTGAAAATGGGTGTGCACGAGGTAACCAGCACAGGAGAGGCCTAACATATCTGGGAGTTTGAAGAGGAATCTCAGGAGAAATCATTAGCTAAGGAAAGATACACAGAGAAAAAAATATCAGTGCCCCAAAATAGACTGCACGTTTGGGCTAAAAACTGTGCTGTCTGCTGCCATCCAAATGCAGGCAGCCATAAAAATGACTGATTGAAATTCCCAGGTTTGATTATGCTCCTTTTCCCCCTCCACATCCCAGACCATCTGGTGGTTTGCTGCAGATCCAGTCCCAGGAGTGAATGTCAATAGAGCAAAGAAACAGACAGGGAAATCAATTATCAGTTCCCTTCTCCCTGCTAGGCATGATTGCTTTTCTCCATGCACAGCCTCCAGTGCAGAAAGGCAGCAGCATCTGTCCATTACCTTTGATTAGCCAGAAAACTTTAGCAGCCATTGGTGCACCCTTTCCCGTTTGGCAGCATTAATCTTTTGGGCACTGCTTTAAGACTCCTGTGCTCATATTTCTCCTGGAATGTTTAGTACCCTTTTTTAAAAATGTCCATGTTTACTTCCCCCACCACCCCCCACCTGCCGCCTTTTGTCTCATTACTTAGAGATCATAGAAGATTAGGGCTGGAAGAGACCTCAGGAGGTATCTAGTCCAACCCCCTGCTCAAAGCAGGACCAATCCCCAACTAAATCTTCCCAGCCAGGATTCTGTCAAGCCTGACCTTAAAAACCTCTAAGGAAGGAGATTCCACCACCTCCCTAGGTAACCCATTCCAGTGCTTCACCACCCTTCTCGTGAAAAAGTGCTTTCTAAAATCCAACCTAAAGCTCCCCCACTGCAACTTGAGACCATTGCTCAGTATTCTGTCATCTGCCACCACTGAGAACAGTCTAGATCCATCCTCTTTGGAACCAGCTTTCAGGTAGTTGAAGGCAGCTATCAAATCCCCCCTCATTCTTCTCTTCTGCAAACTAAACAATCCCAGCTCCCTCAGCCTCTCCTCAGAAGTCATGTGCTCCAGTCCCCTAATCATTTTCATTGTCCTCCACTGGACTCTTTCCAATTTTTCCACATCCCTTCTGTAGTGGGGGGACCAAAACTGGATGCAATACTCCATGAGTGGCTTCACCAGTGCCAAATAGAGGGGAATAATCACTTCCTTCGATCTGCTGGCAACACTCCTACTAATGCAGCCCAATATGCTGTTAGCCTTCTTGGCAACAAGGGCACACTGCTGACTCATATCCAGCTTCTCATCCACTATAATCCCCAGATCCTTTTCTGCAGAACTGCCGCTTAGCCAGTCAGTCCCCAGCCTGCAGCGGTACATGGGATTCTTCTGTCCTAAGTGCAGGACTTTACACTTGTCCTTGTTGAACCTCATCAGATTTCTGTTGGCCCGGTCCTTCAATTTCTCCCGGTCACTCTGGACAGTATTCCTACCATCCAGAATATCTACCTCTCCCCACAGCTTAGTGTCATCTGCAAACCTGCTGAGGGTGCAATCCATCCCATCATCCTGATCATTAATGAAGATGTTGAACAAAACCGGCCCCAGGATCAACCCCTGGGGCACTCTGCTTGATACCGGCTGCCAACTAGACATCAAGCCATTGATCACTATTCATTGAACCCAAGGATCTAGCCAGCTTTCTATCCACCTTATAGTCCATTCATCCAGCCCATACTTCCCACAGGATTTTGTTGGGTGTCCCCAAGCTGAAAGCACTAAAGATGACCCCTCCTTGCATTCCCCTCCTCGGTTCTCTCATGCCAGCAGATCAGGCAACGTATCCCGGGACAACAATTGCAGCTGTCCAAGGAACTCCCTGAGACGTGGTTTGCAAAGCAAGAGAGAGAAGTGATGAAGGTTCCTGCAGACCCTGGGGTTGATGCACTGCTCCCCTTGTAGGCCAGTCACAGCGGGGCCCGTGTTACCTGTTCCAGCCAGCTAGGGATACAGTCCACAGTAGCACCACCGAGTGATTTGGAACTGGCCCCTAAGTGAGGACATGTGCACCCTTACAGGCACAGATGCCTCTTGGGTAGAGCTGGTCAAAAACATACCAAGAGACCAATTGTCCATCAGACACTGCAGTGATGTCCAAACTGAAGTGTTCAGCAGTCGCATTGACTTTGACAAATGTTTATATAGAATAAAGCTGAAATGAAGCATTGCAACTTTCTTGTTTTGTTGTCAAAACGTCTCCTTTTGACAGGGCAAAATCTGCTTGTTTTGCCTTGAGCTTTTCAATTCCTTTTGTTTTAACTTTCTTATGCTATTGAACTATTAATTTAAATATCACTTGACACTTGGCTCGCTGTTATACAATAGATCACGTTAGATTGTGTTACACTGTCATGACACTAACAAAATGAACAATTCAAAACATGTCAGTGTTCCTGACTCAAAGCTTGGGGGGATTGGCACTCCTCAGGATGCTGCACCTTCTCCCTCAAGTTCAGATGGAAACCAGAGCTCGAACCGGAGGAATTCCTCACTGAATGGCTAATCCATTGTCCTGATAACCCTACTCCTGGGCATGTGGCGTCTACGCTCCCAGGGCTTTCGTACCTCATGGGGTGCAGCATGCTACTTCCCATGTGGCTGTGAGCTCTGCTGAGCAGTGCATGTGGGGCTGGGGGGAGCCAGACCCATTGGCAAGGGAAAGGAGCCATCCCCTTACTCCCAGAAGCGCTTAGCTCTGACTCAGGCTGCACATGGACCAAGGCAAAGGGCTCTGCACACTCGCTCCCCCCCGCTCCCCACTGCACACCTGTGAAAAGGCCAGGGGGATTCCAGCCCTTCTTGTGCAGACCGGAGAACAGCAGCGACTGTTAGAACTGTACTGTTGCAACCAGATGCCTGGTTTCTTGGCCCAAAAGCCGCAGACAAAGCTAATGTGTTCCAGCCCAAGCTGCTGAAGAGCCCATTTGCCTGCACCTAATTGACAAATGTCGTGCAAGGCGTACAGAGCACCAGTGCAAAGTGGCTCGTGAAGGACAGCAATGCATTCTGCATGGCAGTGCATGCAGCTCCCATCCCCCATGTCTCCATGTGCCGAAGGACACAGCTTCACTGCAACGGCCTTTCAGCTGCCAGGAAGGAGTGTGCTGGTAGGAGACCCCCTGTCCCTCAGAGATGGATGAGACAACTAGGGAGTTGAACACATATTTACTTGAACAACTGCTCTGCCACAAAAATGCTGCAGTTGCTGCTGGTCCCTTAGGACTCCACAGGGGCCACGCTGCCAGGTATAGCAGCTAAAGCAAAAGCAATTATCTATCCATTGAGCATAAGGAAAAATATCTTTGTGCTTCGGTGTATCCAGGCAGTAGATAAAAATTCATGGCCAGTGACCTGTCTGTGACTTTTGCTAAAAATACCTATGAGTAAAACTTGGGTGGGGGGCACTGCAGGTGATCAGGGTGGGGGGTGGTCTGGGGGAGCCACAGTGATAAGGGTGGAGGTGGTCTGGGGGAGCCACGGGTGCCGAGGGGTTGGCGAGACTGGCAGGGGCTCCCTACCTGGCTCTGCATCCCTGCAGCTCCTTGGTGGCAGAGGGGCACAAGTGCCAGCTGCTGCAGCTCCCATTGGCTGCAGTTCCCAGCCAATAGGAGTTGCAGTTCCCAGCCAATGGGAGTTGCAGGTGCAAGACCTGCAGGCACAGGCAGCATGGTGCAGAGCCGCCCCCCAGCCCCTCCGCCACCTAGGAGCTGCAGGGCCACGTCAGTGGGAGGCCTCCCCACACCCTCCAAGCTACCCCTGAGCCCCTTCCCACACACCCAAACTGCTGCTGCAGAAGTCACGGAAGTTGCAGAAAGTCATGAAGTGACCATCGTGACAGACTTGCAGCCTTAACCATAATTAGCCCCTGGCTGAGCAGCAGCAAGGTCTGTTGACTAGGCGGTGGGACTGGGAATCTGCAGGCTTGACTCTAGTCCTGGCTCCACCTCTGACCGGACATGCCAAACCCACAGAAATCAGGCTTGTTTTTGGCTTAATTGACTTGTGAGTTGCTTGTTGGCTAGTTTTGGCTTGCAGCTTGTTGCTTCTTTTTTTTGATCGGCTCCCAGCAAGCAGGTGCAAGGGAGGGGGGACAAGCGGGGGCAAAGGGGCGAGTGAGTCAGGGGCGCACAGAATCAGACCAAGACATTTAGCCACAAGCACTGCTGTTTTCAGATGAACTCCTCAGTGAAGCCTCTGATTAGTAGGTGAACACAGAGAAAAGCATAAGCTTGGGCCATCTAATGGTCTGTATTAGGCGTGGCGGCAGCCTCTGGAATACAACACACACAGTGTACCTGGCCATCTCCTCCACCGCGCTGTGCCATGAGTGCAAGTGAGCGAGAGAGGAACGAGAAGCAGCAGCAAACCCGCATTGTTCTCTACTGGCCAAATGCCGATGTGCACTGTGACTAGAGAGTAAACCCCACCAAAGGGCATTCCCTACACGGGAATTAGGGATGGATGGAAGGAAGGGATTTCTTTTTGTCAAAAGGGGGCAGGGAGATTTGACAAAAAATGGCTATTGACGTTATGAAAACGTTCATGTCAGTCAAAATGTTCTCACTCTACTGCCAACAACCAAAACTCACATTTTCACTTGGATTCAAACCGAATGGAATGGAAGTGATGGTTTTGTTTCGTTTTTCTGACCTTTCCCTCCCCCCTGCCCCAAGGGGAGAGAAAGAGGGGAAGGGAATTTAAAAAACCATAAAAGTATTTGGTTCGATTCAGTTCAGTTTGCATCAAGGTGAAATTGTTTGTTTTCAATTATTTCTTCCCAAGGTGAGGGGGAGGGATTTTGAACAAATAAGACCATTTCCCTTCAGTTTGGAGTATTTTGCAGGGGAGAAAATTTTGCCCCGGTGTGAGCAGCCCTGATGCGAGCAGGGTGCTGAGGTCAGCAGAGCGCAGAGCAGAGCCTGGCATTAATGGCCTGTGCCCTCCCCCAGGAGCTGTGCTGGACATCAGCTCAGCCGACTCCTGATGGGTGAGGAGACAGCACCTGTCTCGGCTGTTAGGCTAGGGGCTGTGGTGGGGGAATCTTGGCTCCTAAAGACACTTAAGGAATTGTGCCCCACGAGGAGTGGCCACAGGGGGCTAGGCCACCCACCAGGGCTGTGTAGTCTAGGAAACCATTTCCCAAGAGTCCTGCCTGCGAGTGGGTTTGGCCCATATGGCTTGGCCTGATTCCCCAGGCTAGAGGGAAGCTGCTTGCTGTCTGGTTTATGGGCCACACATGGTAGGCCAGGCTGGGATAGGATCATGAAAGTGACTCAGGGAGTTCCAGCCAGGGACGCCCTGCACAGAGAGGGCGAGGAGAGATGCCCTGGCTGCTGCAGCTGGTGGAGCGCCCAGCAGTATGGCACATTTGGGGTACATGGAGAGGGGTGTATTATCCACTTTCTCCAAAGCCCATATTTACCCTCTGCTGAGTCATGTTTTGGGTTGGATTCACTTTCCCCCCATTTGGGGTATGAAATTCTATTTATAGCTTAACCTCTGGATTCTTTCTCTGCTCCTTCCCTTGCGCCCCCCTGCCCCCGCTTTGCCTGGCACAGATCACTGTCCCTCCTCACACCTTGCCAGCTCTTCTGCTTAGAGCAAG
Source organism: Chelonoidis abingdonii (assembly GCF_003597395.2). NCBI lineage: Eukaryota > Metazoa > Chordata > Testudines > Testudinidae > Chelonoidis > Chelonoidis abingdonii. The sequence goes on from NC_133776.1 coordinate 103,852,136, forward strand.
GCAGGCTGGAGCCAGGGAGATTCTGACTTCCAGCCTCTCTCTTTCCCCAGCCTCTCACTGGGGAGCAGCTTGGGTTGGTGCCATGAAAAACCTGGCCCCAAAGTAATTTAGAGCAGCCTAGAGGCTGCTGTAACATTCCAGCTAATAGCCTCCAAGGGGAATGTCTGCCAGCCCAGGAGCAACAGTGCACTCCAGCCAAGCCTCCACCTTGCCCCATCTCCCCAGGGCAGCTGGGATCAGGTAGCACAGGACCTGACTACATGGGCTCAGTGCCAGCCGCACACTTCTCCATCGTGGAGGAATTGCCAGCTAGGGAAACAGGCAGCTAGCTTGGCCCTCTGCACTGGGCCTGGATCGCAGCTCATGACCAGGTCTATTATGTCTGTTCCTGGCTCCCACAGTAAAATACCTCGTGGGTGGGGCTTCCCTCATCCCTGCTTCAGGACACCCCAGTCTTGCTGCATTACAAAGCTGCTCTGACAATCTCAGGTAAGAACCACTGGGTCTTTCTTCAGGTGATTTTCTACCCAGCGGGAGAGAAAAGAGGCCATTTGGATTATCTGGTTCCAAAAGTTGTAAAAACTCTACATTTTATTTCCTAAAAACAGTAACATGACAGTTAATTTATCATAAAAATGCCAGTATAAAATGTAGATCTGTGTATACAGTACAGCCAGCACTCAGCTATCCGGCCCCCTCCATGCCCAGAAGTAGTAAGATACTGCTGAGCAGAACTGGCACTTGATAACCCTGCCATGTGGTTTCAAAAAAATCCACAATTAACACGAGAGAAAAAAAATCCCACCCAGCTTTTTAAATAATGCAAAATAGAAATCCTCTATTCTACAGGTACAAGTTTTAATTGTTCATTTAATAAGATTTCTGCATGGGGTTGGGATTTCCAGACAATGTCTGCACAGTCAGCATCCCTTAATCAGACCACCCATTCCATATTTGGCAGGAAATGAACAAATTTGATGTTTCTAAATCTCACAAAATTTGGTGTTTGTTTTTAAAGACACAGCTCCTGGAGTCATGTGATTATGTGCAAATTTCAGCTTTCATTTAAAAAGCAAAGTAAGTTTCTAGTCCCATCATTGCCAAGAAGAGCTGAAAACTGTGAACCCTAAAGCCACAAAAAACAGAAGGCAAATAAAAGAACCCAGTGCTCATGGTTTTTAAGCCAATCTCATGATTTTGGGGGTCTCCATTCACAATTTTGGAGTGGCTGAGCTGGTGATGTTGCAAATGATGAATGGCAGTTATACCCTGCACTCAGAGTGAAATTCTGCTCTCCATTGCAGATCACCAGCACAAGGTCTGGGCAACGCTGAAGTCCCACCTATGCCCTATTTTGAAGGCTGAAGTAGCACGCAGGCCTGATGCGGCACCTCTGCCCGGGGGAGCTTTGTTGTGAGTGTGGGCTCCAGAGAAGGGAAGAATGGATAAAGCCGTGCACGGTGCAGGAAGAACAGACAGACCAAAAGCTGCAGGGTGAAAGGTTCTACTGCAGTTCAGCCAGGGCCGCCCAGAGGATTCAGGGGGCCTGGGGAAAAGCAATTTCGGGGGCCCCTTCCATAAAAAAAGTTTGCAATACTACAGAATACTATATTTTCGTGGGGGCCCCTGTGGGGCCTGGGGCAAATTGCCCTACTTGCCCCCCCCCTTTGGGCAATCCTGAGTTCAGCACGAAGGAAGCTGGGGTTGAGAGGACCAGACAAGTGGATGCTGACTGTATTTACACCGTACCAAAAGGTGACCCCTGAGGAATTCCAGTAGAAACAACGATAAATCGATGGGAACTTGCGTTGCTACATTCTAGCCTCATAAGCCAGGCAGCTTGTCACCCCCAATGTCGAGAGATAGAGACAACACAGATGCACATTTTGCTCAGCACCAAGCCCTGAGAAACCTGAGCAAGGCCCAGACAGCAGCAATTATTCACTTTCCCTGGGCTGCTGAGCGGAGAGCAGGAACCCATCCGCCCCTCTGTGTGCCGTCAGCCTGAGCTGTGCACCAGCTCCTGAAAACAGAGCACGTGGGGTGATGTGTCAGGATCATGGCTTGTTGGTACGTGCCCAGCACAGAACCCCGTGGCTCAAGCCCTGTGCAGGAGAGCACCAGAACACATCCCCCCACAGCAGCATCTGCAGGGCAGGGGCCCTACAGACTGTTCCCAGTCCCTATACTCTGAGAGGCTGGAGTGTATTTTCCTGCCCTCCCAGCCCGTGGGCTTGGGCTTTCCTCTCCACTCCATGACCTGCTCCCCCCTGTAAGGCAGAGCTAACAATAAATAGTACAGCTTTCAATAGTTCGGACCACTATTTTCCAACATTAAACATAAAGAAAACACATTTGTGTTAAAAATAATGCAGCCCGGGGCAAGCGTCTCATTCCAGCTTGTGCACGAAGCCATCCACGGTGGGGATCTCCTGGTCTTTTTCTTTGTGGGGATCTACCATGTGGCTGTACCTTTCTCCTCGGTGACATTCCAGAGAGGGACCCCAGTTAGCAGTCGGCCGGCAGCAGCTCACAATACGCTGGGAAGCAAAAAACACAGTCACCAGAGGGGATTTAAATTCCAGCTGCTGAGATGTCTTTGTATGTTTTTATTCTCTTCACCATGCTTTATTCAGTAATTTTTTGTTGAACAGTGGGGAGAAATCTAAACACCAACCTCCCCGCTGCCTCAACCCCCCACCTCAGGTTCAAAATCAAAGCGATCCAAATATGTGGTTACAAATCACAAGTGCTCAGTAAGTTCAGTTGCTTTGAAAGCTCATGCTGCAAAAGCGCCTGGGTTGATAGACTTGTGCTAGTGTAACACCGACAGACCCCGGTTGGGATCGAACCTAGGACCTCAGTGCATGAGCCTCTACCGCATGAGCTAAAAGCCAACTGGCTGTTAGCTAAGGCTGTAGAGCAGACTCACTGAACACACTCTAAGTGATCTCAGTGCCACTAGAGGGGACAGAACCTCATACCCAGGAGGTGTGTGGGTTACACTAGCAGAGGTTGCTCCCCTACACATCTTGTCTGCTCTCTGCTGCTTCCCTTGCGGCTGCCCAGCGCTCACTGCACAGTGAAAGGTGACATCCAAAATAGGTCACCCTTTCCCCTGTTCACCCTCTTTCCTGGCTCCATCTTTGTTCTCCAGCTCACTTTATCTGCATACTGCAATCCTATTTGCTGAAATTAGATGAGCTGAAGAACAAACGGCTATAAACTGGCCATGCAAAAGTTTAGACTTGAAATTAGACAAAGGTTTCTACCATGAGAGGAGGGAAACTCTGGAACAGCCTTCCAAGGGGAGCAGTGGGGGCAAAAAAACCTAACTGGCTTCAAGCCGGAGCTCAATACATTTGTGAAGGAGATGGTGTGATGCCTACAATGGCATGTAGCCCATCTGTGACTGCCAGCAGCAAATTTCTCCAATGGCTGGTGATGGGACACTAGATGGGGAGGGCTCTGAGTTACAACAGGGAATTCTTTCCCGAGTGTCTTGCTGGTGGGTCTCTCTCACAAGCACAGGGTCAAACTGATCACCATATTGGAGATTATGATGGAATTTTTTCTTGGGTCAAATTGTCGGAGACCCTGGGGGCAGTGTTTCCTCTCATTTTTCCCACCCATGTGTGGAATTAATTTTGTTATGTGCACCAATATGGAGGTGTTGAGGACTTTGGCTGGGGATGCGGCTCTGGGGGGGGGCAGGAATGAGGGGTTTAGGGCTGGAGAAGAGGGTTGGGTGTTGGGGGGAGGGCTCCGGCCGGCGATGTGGGCCCTGGGGTGGGGCTTGGGTGAGAGGCTCAGGGCTGGGGCAGAGGGTTGGGTGCAGGGGGTGACGGCTCTGGCTGGAGGTGCAGGGTCTGGGGTGGGGCCAGGGATGAGGGGTTTGGGGTACAGGAGGGTGCTCCAGGACTACAGCGAGGACTCCTCCCAGCTCTCTTTCTCTGCAGCAGCACCTGGGTTGGGGGGAAAGGCACCACTCCCTGCAGTGGCAGTTCTGGGGTTGGGCTGCAGGATAGGTGCCCTTTCCCCAGCCTCAGCCGGTCTGGGCTGCAGCAGAATTGGGGCTGGGGTAGGGGCACCACAGCAGGTTGGGGGCTGGGCTAGGTGAGGGCCGGAGGAGGAGTGCCCCTGCCCCAGGCATGGCAGGTCCCCGGGAGGGGTCCCTGAGCACCTTCAGGTTGCTAGATAGGCTGCTGCGCGTCCGCACAGCTTACAGGGAACTTAGCCTGGGGGTGGGGGTTGCCTTCCTCTGTAGCATGGGGCACAAGTTTCTTGCTGATTTAAACTACTGTAAATGGTGGATTCTCTGTCACTTGAAATCCTTAAATCATGATTTGAGGATGTCAGTAGCTCAGCCAGAGGCAGGAGTGGGTGGGTGAAATTCTGTGGCTTGGAAGATGATCATGATGGTCCCTTCAGGCCTTAGAATCTATGAGTTGGCAAATACACCTGTGCACTGGCACACAGCCAGCCAGATCAGACTATTATACAGATACTATTTGATATATGAGAGATACATCAATGATATTTTCATCCTCTGCACAGACAACTTAAACTCCCTCACAGACTTCCACCACAATTTCAACAATCACGAGCCGTCCATTGAACTCTCTCTGGATCATTCCCACGCTAGCATCCACTTCCTGGACACTGTGAGCAGCTTCGACAATGGAACCCTTCAGATAAGTGTATACCAGACACCCACCGGTCACCACACCTACTTTCACAGATCCAGTAACCACCCAAAACACACCAAGAGATCTGTTACCTACAGCCAGGCACTCAGATACCACAGAATATTCTTCTAGGAGAAAGTCTGGAATATACCCCTTAAAACATTTAAAACTGCCTTCACCAAACAAGGACACTCTACTGGAGAAGTTTCAGAGTGGTAGCTGTGTTAGTCTGTATCAGCAAAAAGAACGAGGAGTATTTGTGGCATCTTAGAGACTAACCAATGTATTTGGGCATAAGCTTTCATGGGCTAAAACCCACTTCATCAGATGCATGGAGTGGAAAATATAGTAGGAAGTTGTCAACTGTTTGAAATGGACCATCTTGATTCTCACTACAAAAGTTTTTTTTCTCCTGCTGATAATAGCCCAGCTTAGTTGATTTGTCTCGTTAGAATTGGTATGGCAACCCCTATGTTTTCATGTTTTCTCTCTCTCTGTGTGTGTGTGTCTCTCTCTATATATATTTATTCCTACTGTATTTTCCACTCCATGCATCTGGTGAAGTGGGTTTTAGCCCACGAAAGCTTATGCCCAAAGAAATGTGTTGTCTCTAAGGTGCCACAATTACTCCTCATTCTTTCTACCTGAGAACTAGATCACATCACGGAACAGGCCACCAAAATCCCCTGAAAGAACCTGCTTCAAAACAGAAATAAGACCCCCCCCTTCCAACCACACAGCCTTACTTGTCCCCACCACCCCACGCTGGAACCCATACGGGGTAACATCAAACAATTACACCTCCACTCAGAGGAGACCCTATTTGGAAAGAAATATTTCCTGAACCCCCTCTTCAGCCTTCAAACTACCCCCAGCCTCTCCAAACTCATCATCACAAGCAAGCTCCCCACAGACTAGGACACACCAACTCAAAGTGGCATCAGATCCTGCCAGAACAATTGATGCAAAACCTGCAGCCATATCTCCACAGGTATGAGAGTCATCACCCCAAAATGCACGCTTCAAGATCCATGGTCCTATACAAGCGTGGTGTGGTGTACCTCATCCAGTGCTTTTAATGCCCAATTACACCTGTGTGTGTGAAACTCAACAATCACTACGCTCTCGAATGAGCTCACACAGGAAAATGATTAAAGGAAAAACACCCTGTCACCTGTGGGTGAACACTTTTCCCAAGCAATCACTCTACATCTGACCTCTCAGTCCTCATCCTCCAAGGAAATCTGCACCAACACCTTCAAAAGACGAGCCTGAGAGCTTAAATTAATCACTTTGCGAGACACTAAAACCCATGGTCTTAATAAAGACACTGGATTTATGGCTTGTTACGACAATCTATACCTACTACTCCCCTCCTCTTTTTGTCCTATGACAACAGGGATATTAATGGGCCATTTCACCTTGAGTGGGCCCTCAGAACAAGTGCTAATTACTTATGCTACATTATCGGCTGCCATTGTGTACTTAGCTGTGACACTCTCACTACCTTTCCCAAGCCTGAAGAGCTCCGCGTATCTTGAAAGCTCGTCTCTCTCACCATCACCCACTTTGTCTCTTCCTCAGTCCGAACCCTCATTAACTACAGTGGGATGTGGCCCAAGTGAAGATGCGAGCCCAACTGTAGATTTGAAATTGCATAGTTCAGCACTGGGATAACAACAGAAGCAGCAAATGAGACCATGAAGATCAGACCAAACTGCACGTCCATACCACAGGGAAACACTGCCTACTGCCAAATGACTATGAAATTCCAAGGGAATTGCTGATTACCTTCGTATGACAACCAGTCGGGCCAAATTCACCTCTGGCAATGACAGGGCTTTGTTTTGATCCAACAAGTTTGTCTGATTAACGTACAAAGTCAGAGTCGAATCCTACCCCCAGTGAGGTCATGATGAGTGTCCCCATTAATTTCCGTCAGGGCAGCTGACCCCATAGCCCCCTTGCAGCTGTTCTCTTAGACCATTACCTGCCACAGGTTTCCTTGCGCTTTTACTATTTTTACAATCGCAACAATGGGAATCCACATGATGCAGAAGACAATCATGCACCAGCCCACGGCCGATCCCCACGCAGGGTATTCGACTGATCCGTACTTAGGAGGCGAAAATGTGACCAAAGACCAGCATAAAATCACCTGTTGGAAAAAAAAGAGGGAGAAAACCTGACTAAAGCTCAGAGCAATTTGTACTGATTACTGAACACACGATATATCAATTTATCTCCAAGATATTTATCTCTGCTGCTGTGACAGAGATCTAGGTGCTTTCTGTATGCAGACTCTGGCTTGCAGTTCAGGCCTTTGTTTTCAGATGTGGACAGGCAATAAGAATGATCATGCATCGCCCTCTACTGACCTATAAGTGTCTATTGACCTGCATGCACACACTTCCTCTATTTTTTTATATTTAAACAGCCGTGTTGCTTGGAAATCCGCATAACTTGGCAGGCACATCTCTCACACATTCGGTTTACATGCACAGGCATGCTCTGAGGATGTGGAAGGAAAGCTCACTATACCTCTGTGCACTAGTCGAATGTTTACAGGATTGGGGCAAAGAATGCTGAGTTAAGTTCTGGAGAACATTCCTGCCCAGGTAAGATATTTACATTGAGCATTTCCTCGTGGGTATCCTAGAAAGATTAGAGATAATGTTGTTGCTAGAAATGGGTCTGCAACAGTTGCAGGTGTGGTTTTTGTTTTTGTTTTGCACATATGAAAGATGAGAAGCACATGAGAGCACAAAGTAGCAATGATCGGAGAGAACCTGGAGAGTAAGGAATGTGGTGAAAGGGCTGGTTTGTCCCAGGTGTAATGCCATTGGCCTCAGGAGAATTGTGTCAGGGATTCAGTAGCCCAGTTAAGTCCATCAGGAATGTTGGGAAGAGAAAGGGCGGGAATGAGAGGAGAAATTTCAGAGTAATGAGTGAGTATTTCCATGTAAGGTCTTTGATGCATGGGGCTTCGTATGAGGAAGATGAGACAGATGATAGATTCAAAACTGGCTGGGGGCACGTTTGGAAAAGTCAGAGCTATTCTGCAGGGCACTAGAGCTGGTCTGAACATGGAATTTCCATCCCATAGGAAATTCCAATATCCCAAACTGGGATGAGCCAGGGGATGTGACAAACAGGGGGAAGTGGCTGGGCACCATCCCTGGAAACGTCAGCCCCATACACCAGTGGGGGAGCTGGGGGCCAGAACCTGCCCCATGGCCAGAAATCAGTCAGCTTCTCCAGGGAAAGGAACTCATGCCAGAGAGCTCCCTGCCCCATCCCACATTCAGGTTCACACAGATCGTGAAACATTTCCCCTTCTGCTAAGGCCATACGCCAGCCCCAGGGCTGCAGCAACCCCACTCAGCTCCTGCTGGGCAGTGTTGGAGATATGGAGATCTTGTTGCTCTCACTTTAAGGAATGACTTAGTTGCCATTAGTCTGACCTCCAGAAATGGCCTTTTGGCTCCTAGCAATGCCGGTAACCCCCTCTGCATTCCTTAACCCTTGAGTTGCTAGGCACTGGCCAGGCACTGCCAGAGCATGAAGGCAGCAGCCATGTGTCCTGTGCCCAGGGAGGGATGCCTGCCAGGGATGGCATCTGAGTTACCACACACGTGGAGGAACCTCAGCTGGCCTGTTGCGCTGGCTTTAAAGCAGGCTCAGAGGGGCAGCCCCAAATCTCTACAGGGAAACTGTTCAAGGTGGAATGAATATGTTCTTGGCCAAAAATTCCGAGCAGTTCGAGCGTGGTACTTACAGTCAAGAGAACAGGGGTAATGAAGAACCAGCATGCTCTCCACCACAGCCAGAACCACCAGCTCTTCTGGCCAATCATCATTTCAGTGTCTTGGATAAATCGGTTTCCTCCTGTTGGAAGATGGCCAAAGGGGACACTGTAGGATCGGGTCTAGAACATGGGTTTTATATGCACAGAAAGCAAGTATGGGGAGCGCTACAAAGCATGGATGCATTGCTCCTTACAATGATAAGTTCATGGAGGATCGGTCCAGAAATGGCTATTAGCCAGGATGGGCAGGGATGAAACCCCATGCTCTGAGTATCCCTAGCCTCTGATTGCCAGGAGCTGGGAGTGGACAACAGAGTGTGGATCGCTCAATGATTGCCCTGTTCTGTTCATTCCCTTTGAAGCATCTGGCATTAGCCACTGTCAGAAGACAGAGTACTGGGCTAGATGGACCATTGGTCTGAGCCAGTATGGCCGTTCTTATGTTCTAATGATTTGGACCAAGAGATATTTTTAACCATTGAGATATTATGCAAATTTTTCTGTAGAATGCTTTGGTTTTATGTCTGTGATATGACCGGGATTATTTGCATTCCCACAGCTTGATTTTCCAGTGTCAGCGATTTACCATAAATCCAGCTAATGCCTATTATTTCCAGGACAGCTGCAAAAAGGATCCCCCATCCAGCACAGAAATGATCCACTAGGTTCACCCAGTAAATTCCTGCCTGAAAAACAAAGAATAAAGAAGTAGCTTTTCACCCAGTGCTAGTAACCTTTTGTAAGGCGGTACAAAGCACTCATGCCAACTAAATGAAACCTCAGTCTGGGTTTTTATTTAAAACCCCTGTTTCCCAGAGGTGGATATCTCATTCATTGTACATTATTTCATTTAAATATTTATATTTAAAACAGACAAGTGCATTTGATGGCATACTCCTGATCACTATTGTAATAACAAAGCACATATAAAAACACACAGAACAGGACAGCAGGGTTTGAATCTGGGACCCTGGGTTCTATAACATCAGCTTTTGTGGGTTGACCTAAAGGAGTAACACTAGCAGTGTATGGCTGAAGTTGACTTTTATTCTCTGTTATGCACCAGCCACTAGAGGGGGACAAAGACCCAGAAGTTCCTTGTGTGGGTTACACACAAAGATTACACAAATTAATCTCCTGAACTGAAGAAAAAAATTAAATCAACGGCTCACAGATACTAAAAGAACAGCTCACAAATTATAAGCTGACAAAGTCTCCCATTTAAAAGATTATAGTCATTTCAGAGGACTGGATTCTGCAAATACTGCCAGTAGGACTTCTTGTATGCATAAATTAAGCATGTCCATAGACGTTTGCAGAACTGGGGGCATGGAGGCCACCTCTCTCAGAATACCGAAACACAAGACTTGCTCATCACACAGGGAAATGATTGTACTGTCTTGTACAAATTCCCCCACCAGCTGAACCATAATTAAACCCATTGCCAACAAAGAGTTAATGTTATACCTGAGTGACGCAGACGAGACCAAGAAAAAACAGCAGCATGCATAATCCTAGGGTTACAGGAACCCTCATCTTTTTCATCACTTTGGGGTATATATCTTGTATGGTGGTTGTCACTGTTTCTGCAGGGGAAGAGCGAATGTTACTTGTTGCACATAGGCAGCAAAATGAAGAAATGCAGCTAACACTAACCAGGAAACATTTTGTTATTTTAAGCAGAACGGTGTGAATAACTGTTTTTTTCATTCACTGGCTCTTCTGAAAATAAGTAAATAAATAAATAAAATAATTGTCAACTTCAATTCACTTGAAATGAAAAAATTTCAACATGTTCAGCAAACTGAAAAGTTGAACAAATAAGAATTCTGTACTGAACAAAACATTTTGTTCAACCAGAAATTTTCAAGCATTTTAAAATTTCTTCAAAATAAAATTGAAGGAAATTTCTAAACATGTCATTGGAAATAGAAAAATGAAAATGTTTAATCTGGAAAATGTCAAAATGAAAATTTGATTTTTGGAAGGGTTTTGGGGTGAGTCACTGAAATTAACACAAATTCTTGAAATGTTTTGGTTATTCCAAGTCTGCGGGTGTTTGGGGGAGGGGGGGAATCAGCTGACAAATTTGACCCAGCTCTAATGTCATGTCTTACTCACCTATGGAAGCAAACTGAGAGTCAAGCCCCAACAGTAAAAGCATGAAGAAAAATAAAAAGGACCAAAGAGGGGCAACTGGTAGTTTGGAGAGAGCTGATGGATAGACAACAAATGCCAAATCAAACCCTGAAATAGAGGAGGAGAAGATATGTTATTATCGTGACCCAGTCAGTGCAAAATTGACTCATTTCTCTTAAACTTAAATAATGGGAAATTATATCAGAACTTATCAGAAATTATATCAGAACAAAGTCAGGTGTTGGTTGGGCAATTTAAAGGCTAAATCCAACACCATTAAAGTCAATGGAAGTTTTGCTACTGACTATAACCAAAGCAGGATGTAGCCTGAAATTGCTGAACCAAACTTCATTAAAGCTCAGGTTTATTAGCTGTGGCTGAATAGGATTGCGGAAAACTACTAATGACATTTCATTACTTTGATTCAGATTTGAATAGGCTAATATTACAGGCAGATCTTGAACGAGAAAGTATCCCAATAGCAAAACAGGAAGGTCTAGGATTCGTAAATAGATGAGAGGTGAAACTCCCCCTGGTGAGAAGATCTGGTCATCCCAAAAGCTTGTGTGCTACTTTAGAACCACTCAAGCCCTATTGTTAGTGTTTCAGTGGGACTTAAACTGTGCACAGGCCTTGTGTATGGGATGAATTTCACCTATAAGTTGGAAGATTTACTAACCTGTTTGATGCAATAGGACAAATAGAATCAATATCAAGCCTGTATTTTCATTTTTTTAAATGTCCTCTTCTATTACCCTATGCATCAATCTATCGCTGCTCCTGCCCATCAGCTGAGATACACTCGATACATAGAGTGGGATTTTCAATAGCTCCTTAGTGACTTAGGAGCAGAAGTTCCATTGACTTATGGTGGACAGCATGAAGTCAACTAGTGATGGAAAACCAGGACAGAACATCCTCCTTCTTTCAAACCTCTAAACACTGACAGTGCTTGGCACCAATAAACTACGGTCACAGCAGCGGAGATTAAATAGGTTTAGAAAACAACTCAAGAGTGTGTCAAACAAGAAGACTTTGAGATGAATAGTGAGACTATCAAACAAACCTGAGTCTACAACTTCAGAGACAGGTCTGTCTGCCAGGAAAGCCATATGACCCAAAACAGAGAATATCGCAAATCCCGCAAACACGCTGGTGAGGCAGTTTACTAAACAAACAACAATGGCATCGGAATAGCAGTTGTTATGGAACTTATTGTAAGAGGAGAGAGCGACCAGGCCCCCCCAGGCCACCGACAGGGAGAAGAATATCTGAGTAGCTGCATCTTTCCAAACCTAAAACAGAAATAATTTAAGGTAGGTTATTATATTATTTACCCCCACATACTTGTTCTAACCCATTAGGTGTGTTCTGTAAGGGGTGCTGCATTTTTAAAAAAAATAATGTTATGGAATTTTAGTGAAAAGTGTCACATATCAATGAACCCGGGGAGTGACGTTTCCTATCCAAAGGGCACGAAGGCTGGTCTTGTGCTTAAGGCGCTGAACCAGAACCCAGGAGATCTTGATTCTATTCCTACCTTGGGCATTGACCACCTGCGTGACCTTTGGCAACGTCATCTAAATGTTCTGCATTTCAGTTTCCCAATAGGCCAGACTGGTGGGGAAAGTACTTTCCTACAGCACAGGAGCGAGGAGAGATGTAATTCACTGATGTGTCTGGGAGGCGCTGAGATATGAATGTCATAGAAACACAAATATAGAAATACACAGACAGCGCAGGCTGGCAATGGTGGAAGCTGCCACACACATGGTCCCACCTATACTCCTCAGATGGGGACCTGGAAGAACTGCCTCTGTGACTGGAGAGGCAGTCTTGGGTTACACTAACATTTCAGGTGATGTGCACCAGATACCCATCCACTGAGAACCAAACGATACCGGACACCAACCAGCAATAATATGGAAGCAGCCATCGCTGTGACAGAGGCGAGATCCAGATAGACAGCTGAGTGCAAGGCTCTAAGTGCTGTCCCCAGCCCCCATCCAGCCTTTATTATAGTATGCTAGGAAGAACCACACCTGAGCTTGGGTCTTAAATAGGAGTTGGTGTTGGAGAGAACCTCAGAGAAGATCCATGCTAGGAGCAAGTCTTCTCTCTTGCTCTCCACCCCCTATTCTACCCTGATTTAACTTCCAGGGCAAGGCACAGTTTTAGGTGACCAGTCTAAAACTGAAGCTCAAACACTCATGAAATCTGCAGATAAAATGCCTTGAAGTTCATGACAACCAAAGCAGGCAGACCTAAAACTCACTCTCATGGCTAGAACTTTATCACCGGGCCATAGGGTATGTCCATGGCTAGCGAGTAAAGTTACGCACTCTGGAAAAACAGAGGATGATAACACAGAAACCTCAGATGTAGCTGTGATAGTAGGCAACCCTACTCAGACCCCTCTTTGTTCAAATGATGCGGCAGACTTGCCCTTTTTCTGGATAAATGGGCTCTAGGTGGGGAGAGAGGGTTTTGCTGTAATTATGGGTTCCTGGAAGGCAGGATCCAATTTTAGATAATCACTGGAAGGGAGGGATAAGAGGAGTCTGTCTGGTTAAGAAGGAAGCTATTGTATTCTGGAAACCAAGCCACATGCCAGCCTTTATAAACTCTGAGATCGTGTAATTACCAGCTGATTTAAGCAAGCAAATATGTTATGCTTTCAGAACCATCCCTGAGTCTTACCTCTGCCTCCACCAGCTTTGTGAAATTGGACTGTGTTCCAATGTAATACTCAATGCCATTCCGAGCACCTTCCAGGGTGGCACCTCGGACAAGCAGGATAACGAGGACAACATATGGAAAGAGAGCTGTGAAATAAACAACCTGACAAGAGAAATGGAAGGAGAAGCCTTAGGCTTGGGGGAAATACTACATAAAAATGACCAGAAAGGGCCTGAACCAAACCTCTGGATCCAAACAAACCATTCACTGGATTCATCTCTGGGCTGGAAAAGTCTGGATTCAAGTCTGGACATGACCATTCCCTGGTGCATCTCTACAAATTACCAGTCTGGATTCATAAACTGTGCACAACAATGGCAAACAAACCTCACCCAACCTGTCCCAGTGAGCACCTCAGGACCTGCCCAAGCCAGCTGGCTAGCAGTGGGGTATTTATTACAAAACCAGGGGAGCAGATTTAGTTACTGAGCAAAGGGAGCTGTAAGCTTGTTGGGGCAGAGACCTTCTTTTTTCCTGCATTTGTACAGCGCATGGCGCAGCGGGGTCACAGGCTATAAACTGGGGCTCCTAGGTGCTACCACAGCACAAATAAATAACAACAACAACTCTGGCGGTGGCGCTCGCTGCAGGTTTCACTGTCATTTACCTCTGTAACTGAGGCAGAATAGCTTGTTATGCCTTGCCGCAGCATTGCATCATGCTGTGGCATTGCACCACAACACACTGGCTCCAAGAGCCTCTTTCTAATTGCCCAAGGGGCACGCCTGTTCTGATGCTGGGAGAGAAGGGCCTATAGGTCAAAAGCAGAGGCAGTGCCCAGGACCCCTAAGAGGAGGAAGGAACTAGAGGCTAGAATGGAAGCTGGTATGGCCCAAAGAGACAGGAGAAGGGGAAGGAAATTGTGTTGCGGAGAAGAGTGAGAGGCACAGAAAAGTGATGAGGAAGCAAGGAGAGAAGGAGACAGACATGGGAGGAAGGGAAAGAAAATCAAATTCGTTAGGTGCAGGGAGGCGGAGATTCAAGTGGGAAGATAGAGACAGATATGGGGGATGGGCGGGCGGGACTGAGCAAGGAACTGGAGGAGCCAGGGAGAAGGAGAAACCTATGGGAGCAAAGAAGGAAGAACGAGAGAAGAACGGGAAGTCAAGAAATCAGGCAAGGGGGCCGGGCCTCTCGTAAGAAAATGAGTAACAGTGACCTCCTGGCTGAAAGCGGGAGAGGAGCCCTCTTTAGCCCCAGTGGCTCCTCTGTCTCTCATGGCCTGGGGAGAGGGGGATCTTCAGGCCGGGTGTAGAGCCTGGCTGGATGGAAGGACTTGGGGTTATGAATGAATGCTCAGAGGTGTGGCTGCAGCACACCCCAAGCTAGCTTTCAGCCAGCCTGCTCCAATAACACCGGCAGAGACGCTGTGGCAGGCCGGGCTAGCTTTGTGTATGCTCCCACGGTCGGAGGTGGGCTTGTACAGCCCAGGCTGCTGCGGCTTCTCTGCTATTGTTACGGGAGCCAGCGAGATCAAAGCCAGCGTCTCAGATGCTGCAGTCACTCCTCCAGCTACAGTATAGACATCCCCTGAGGACCAGCGAGGCCGACCTAGCAGACGTTGCCCCTCTGGCTGGAGCACTGCTGTGTGGTGACGTCTCTCTGTCCAACTGAGCTGCAGGGCCTGGACTGACTTACGAACTCAGAGCCTGGAGGCTGTCACGTGACTTCAGTGGGCCCGAGTCTGAAAAAAAAGTCCTCCTGCCTAGTCCCTGACTACAGCCTAGAGGGCTCCTGTTGACAGAGACAGGACTTTACAATGCAGCAGGAAGTGGCGTGTGTTTATTTGTATGCAGGATCGGTCTCATGCTTTCAGGCTAAACCTAGGTAATCTGTAGGTATCACAGACGTGCATACTGTGTGTGTGTCCACACACATGCAGTGTGGATGTGCGTGTGCACGCACGCTCAGTGGATGTGCGTGTGCATGTGTGTGTGCACGTGCAGTGTGTGTGTGTGTGTGTGTGTGAGTGCGTGTGCATGTGTGCGCGCATGTGCATGCTTCACAAGAGACCAGGCTATAACAGGAACTCAGCCGACATCTCTCAGGTGATCATAAGAAGGCCCAACAGCATCATTCCTGGTGGAATAAGGGACTGTTGAGCTCAGGTCAGGGTGGCAGAATCAGGCCTCATGTGCTTTATCCGTGTCATGTAAAATATGAGCAAACAGCAGCAGCCAAGTCAGATATTGCCTGTGTCATGGGCTAGTGAATCAGGGCCTGACTCCACCTGGTACTGAGCTGCCACTGAAGCTGGGATCATCTCTCAGCAGGATCAGTCCCAGAAATCTAGCACAGGTTCCTCTCAACTTACCTTTCCTGAAGATTTTATCCCTTTAAATAATGCAGCTCCGACTATCAGCCAGGATAGGAGCAGGCAGAGGGCCAAGTACCAGACAATTTCGCCTGTCTCGTCCAGCCCGCTGGAGCGCCGAAGGGCCACTTTACTGAAAGCACAAGACATTGTGATCAGCATCGCATCGCTTGCACCAGGGCGTGGCAGCTGCTAGCATGAAGAACCCCACTGATTATCCAGAGCCACCTCTGGAGAGGGGATGCTCATGTCTGTCTAGCTGGAGATGTCACACCCATGCATCAACTTCCATTGGTGCACAGCCTGTCAGCCCCCCTCCACCCCTGCCTCCCAGCTGGGCTCTTAAATGTGTCCATTTAAACTTTTAACTATTTGCTGATTTCCAGCAAGTACTTAAATTCCATTGACTTCCCGGGTAGCAGGCCAGGCTGGGAGTGATGGGAAAGCTGGTTTCTTTGGAGGCTTCAAAAAGAAACCAGTGCTTTCCTCTCACCCCTGCCTCGGGTTGACGCTCAGTAGGCATATAGACACTACTGTGCTGTTTTTAAAACGAGAACCTTACTGCACAGAGCCAGCTCGGGTTGTTAACTAAAAGGACGAGCCTGGTGCTGCCAGGCTCAGAGGAGCTGGAGGAAAACACCTCTCCAACAAACCGGCTAGTTTTCTGCTCATTGCCAGCTCAATTACCATTATAAAAATGGAAGTAGGTAGATTCCAATTTAGGGCCAGATTTTCTTCAGTGGAGTTATAGTTATTTATACCAGCTGAGGATGGTAAAGAAAGTGAAGGAGCAAGTGGCCAATGGAATAGTGCTAGGAGAAAAACACCTTTGTGTTATGGGCTTTTGTGCAGCTCCAGGTGCCTGGGTCACAGACACAGAGTGGTTCTGAAAGATCTGTATTGTAACAGCGACAAACCATGCTACGGTGAGCACTGATTCACGAGTGACATGCTTCCAGGGGGTCTGGAGCCACGTGGCTTCTGGCCCCAGGTGAACTGATGGCATGTCAATGCACACCCTGGCAGGGCCTATTACTCTATTCATCATCAGGCAGCACTGAATCATACGCCTAAGTGTGGGGTATGCAGGTGAGACACCACACATTATGAACACTTGCCTGTCCTGGAAAGTGTTCTGTAATGACAGGTATATAGAAGGCAAGTGGACTGGCTGCATATTTTCAACATCCTAATTTGAGATAAAGAACGTGCCTTATGTTCAGGAGTTTAAGGGGAGAAAACTTCCTCAATTTTATTATTTATTTCTTAGTTATAAATTTGTTCTTGTGCTTTTCTGTGACTTGTGTTCCATGTGTCACCCCTGATTCAGTATTTAATGTTTTCTGGACAGAACTGCTCAGGTTTAGTTTGCAGTCCCATGAACTTGGCCCAAAGCTGTTTCTAGAGCATGGTCTGAGTTACACAGAGGGTTCCCCAAACCCTACCCAGCACATACTGATTTTAGCAATGTAAAAGTGGTACTGTATACTCACTTCCAGTACTGCTCACTGGGAAGTTGCACTTGTTTATACGTTAAGCTGCCATTGAGACAGGTTAGATTGTTGCTGGTGACGTACGAGTAGTTTGTGTGAATGATTATCCCGTTTGGTAAGGTCGTATTGCAATCACTCACTAAAAGAAAAAGGGTTGTTAATGTTCAGTGGTGAAATCAGAAACAGACTTTGATTACAGTGAGTGCCTTTTTCGTGCTGTTATGGCTTCAGTGTGTTTTCTTGTGGTAACTACAAACAGATTCCAGTCACCACTTTCAGATGTGGATTTGGCTCCTTACCCAAACACTCCCAGGTCTGGTGGGTCCAGCTCTGGGAATCTGGCTGGCCTAACACAAAGATAGGAAACATTTGCAAAAATCGGATCTGGGTGCAGTTAGGATTTCCAACTCTTTGATAATGTAAGGGCCAGATCCAGTATTTCAGTTCACACTCATCTATAGCAACCCCATATCATACTGATGGGAACAGACTGGCATTATTCCTAGTTCTCTTTAAAATGTACTGCAAATCTCTTGGCTACAGTTTAAGCCAAACAAGAGTTGATCAATATATTAAAGAGCACTATCAGCAAGAGGATTTACTTGACGTGAAACCCTGGTGAAATTGTAGTGCAGAATTTTGAGGCAATTTGTCTGACTTTTATACCAATCCAGCACTCTTTTAATATGAGGTGAAACATTGTTATTAGTCTTTTAAATGAGAACCTCCTTGAAATGTATAAATGTAAAACTGTTAAATAATATGTCAGAACTGCAGTCTGTGATAAACTATTAAACTTCACTAGGGGATGGGAAATTACAATTTTTAAACATGCATGCACACAGGCAATCATTAGCCTGGAAATATTATCTAAAGACATGATGAAACATGAAGCCAATGTCCATCCAACACATGGTGTCAACAAAGCAACACATATAGGATAAAGAATTTTGGAAAAATCCCAGGTGAATGCACTAGATATGCATTTCTTTTGCATTAGGACAGCCATTTCTTTGTCACGAAGCACTAAGGAAATTGCAGTGTGGTATGTTTGGTGATTTTATACCAGTCTAGAAATGTGTTATTCTAGAGAAGAAGGAAAGATGAGTAGAAAGGCAGAGAGGAGGAGTCATTCTAGTTCCCAACAGATCACATGGGCAAATGCTACAGGCAGATGGAAAGAAGATTAGTCCAGGTGTCAACTGGTTCTCAAGGTAAGGTTTCCAGACAGCATCATGGCCAACTAACTGTCCCCCTACTGCCCTTTTTAATGCCTTTTGCTTATTACTGGGAAACAGAAGCAATGGAATTATTCCTAGTAATAGTGTGGATTATTTAAAAGTACCGTACCTACAGGTGTTTTGCTGCAATTTTCATCTGCCCACGCAAAGCAGTCTGACCATGGCAGTACACTTTGAAAGGAAGCAAACAGATAGTAGAGGGCATAGGCAATTATAACATTGTAATAGACGGTCACCAAGACGGTGATGATGACCATCGTGATTCCCACTCCTAGAAAAGAGAGCAGAAGTTTCATCATCCAATCCAAACATAGTATAAGGAGAACGTCAATCATCAACTTCAGTGAACTCCACATTTCTCTACCCTTCCTATACATTGCCTAGAAATTATTTGACTGTCCACTGGATTGCACAGTATTGTTGGATATATACCAGGAAAAGACAATTCCCTGTGAATAAACCTTGGGCATATAACAATTCCCTGCATATGTACAATGACCATGGTTCACTTCAATGCACCCTTCATTTACTGCCAGCTTGTGAGAGGAGTTCCACACGTGCACAGAGAGGAAGCAGCGAAGGCTGATGTGACATCAGAAAGAGACCAGACCAGACAAAAGTGACATGCAAACACATGGTAGAACTACTGTACTGCAGAGAAAAGTTCAGGGTGGATCTTATACCATGTGGTGTAGGCAAAGCTCTCTTGAGGAGATCCCATGATGGAGAGTGGTACTTGAGCTTCAAACGCAAAGTGGTAGAACTCTGTAATGTTTAAAAACTCTGATAACTATTTGTATTGTCCCTGTTGCATCCTGATTTATTAGAATCAGGCTAGAGAAGAGACAGAATTAGAGGACACAAGTATATGCATGTTCCATTTTAATTCTGAAAAAGCTGCCTGTCTACCAGGAAGGAAGGTGCACTTTGGGATTTACAGGTTGCAGATTGCAATAAACAAAAAAAGCCTCAGCATTGCTGAAGAGTTGGCGGGGGAGACACACTACATTTTAATAGCTGTAGGGAATATCGTCGCCCAATCCCAGTGCTATACACCTCCTTGAAAATATAGGGGAGGAAGGGTCAGTGTAGTGCAGCAGGAGGAAGAAAGGAACTCAGCCAGAGGTTAGGGGAGTACAGGAGTAGGTGGGTGAGGTTCTGTGGCCTGCAAGGTGCAGGAGGTTAGACCAGATGATCATAAGGGTCCCTTCTGGCCTTAAAGTCTAAGAGTCTGTAATGTTAGTGTGTGGAGCAGCCCAACTGAGGACGAAGATACTATGGTGAAGAGGGCAAAATAAGAACAGAACAGAATACAACATCTGCTCCAAGGCAGTCCAGGCCAAAGAGAGGAGACCAGATTGCACTGGTTCAGATACCGAGGGGAGTCTGGTGCTGAAGGGAAAATTTGGACATAGCTGATTTCTACAGGCACAGTGTGGCTAAAGTCTGCGAAGATGTGTCACTTCTGCATGTAAATAAACTAACAGCTTAACCTTATTGCTCTTCCTCAGCAGTAAAACTAAGATCATTCAGGCTAATTTATTAGGTTATTTACATAATTTTAAAGATAAATATAAACAACTTGATAAAGTAAGGGAGAGTCTTCTGCATTCCACACTGAGTTGAGGAAAACTACCCCATGCTAGTCCAAGAGTCCATGTTAGTATTAAAGAACCAGGCCAGCTCACTTACGGGAAGCCCAGTTGGAGGCGGGGGGGATGAGATCGGATCCCAGACTACCGGGAAAGAAGGAAATTGTGGCAATAGACTGTGAGCGGGGAAAAGAGGGGATGTACCATATCACTCTCTGTAGCCAATACAAGGAGCAATGAATCACGTGCTGAAGGGAACCATGTCCAGCTCTTTGCAGCTGAAGAAAGGACTGGTGAAGAAGACAGACAGGAGGGGAAAGGGAGGGTGCATCGCTAAAAGAAATCTGTTAAATAGAGGAAAATGGGGGTGGAAAATATCGGTGCTAGTTAAATGGAAAAGCAGAAGATCAGTGGAGAAGAATTATCTTCATTCCTTTTACCCTGGGCAGTAACAAACAGAGATGGGCTGAAGCCACAAAATTAGGGACTGGATCCAGATTTTGAATATCCCAAATGAGGGGTTGGATGCAGGGTTTGGGCCAGCTGTGTAGAAAAACCAGAGCCATTTGTGAAGTCTGAGTGAGGTTTTAAACTTTCTGTATCCCTGAAATTCAATGATTTTGGTCTGGGTGTCTCGAAATAAAATGCAAGGAAACTGGAGCTGATTGCATTGTTTGTAGAGATCTCATTGCGATTGCTAGTTGCATCAGTGAATGAAAGGCAGCATAAAATGGTGGTTTGCAAGGACACTGCAGCTTTTCCTTTGTCAAAAGGAACTTTGTGAGTTTGAGGTCAACCTACCAAACCTTTTCTAATGATCTCGGGGAGTATATATGACATACGTGTTTACATACACACAGCCCTGGCTATCTCCAGGGGTAGGATCCATCCTTCTTTTCATCTTGTGCAGATTTTGGAAGCTTGCGTGCAGTGCCTTGTTGTTTCTGGTGAGTTTTGAGGTAGAAACGGGCAAGGAACAGTAAATGCCTGGACATAATCCCTTTTTGTTGTCTACTAATACACAGGATCAGTAAAGGCAAATAAAGATCTTAATATGATTGCAAATGTAATTTCCTTATTCCTATCTCAATGCAGCTGGGTGGTCAGGAGGGCATGCAGGCCCAATGATGCCCTCGTTTATGTCCAGCCTTGTTGGAACAGAATGGATGCAAATAAGGGCGGTTTTTGCCCCATGATCCTGATTCCCATGTGTGTGGGATGTCTCTGATTGCAGCAGGCTCAGTGCCCCACAGACCACATTGCTGGAATAGAGGCCTAGGTGCATAGGCACGTGGGTGCATAAAATGATTCTTTACACATGCAAGTGCCAATCTGAGCAGCTAAATGCAGGATTTGCATGTCCCATGTAGACCCCTATTTAGCACATAGAATGAGAAGACATAGCCAGTAAATGAGAAACAATAACGTTACATTGACACTCTGGAAAATTGCTGCTTCTGATGTATCACATATAGTGCCATGAATTCAGTTTCCTCTCATACAGCACATACTAGCCCTCTCAGTTTGGCCATCCATGAAATGGCACGACACACCATGTACAGTATTCTAGAGTCTAATTTATGACACTAGCCAGAAGCATTAAGGGAAAATTATTAATCCACTTTTGACTGTTAGAGCAACAAAAGAAGATCTATACATAAAAAACTAATGTCACTGACCTTGTAAAATTGGTAATATTCTCCACACAGAAACTGGCCCCAAACTGGCAAACTGCCCCAGGGAACATTCCAAAAAAAATAAAGGTAAACCAGCTAATGCCAGCATAATTGTGTAGGGTATTAGAAAGGCACCTGGGGAAAACAGAAAAACCTATTATACCAGCCCAATTCTGCTCTTTTTGTATAGCCACAGATGCAAATGTACCAAAGTGATTTTTACTTTGTACAGAACGTACAGATTGTTTTTTTAAAAGGACGGTGTTCTGTAAAATCAAATAGTATTTGCAGACGAAAGGGGTAATTACTCGTTGGTGGTTTGATCCAAGTTCCAGTAAAGGTAACGTTAGTAACATAAGCATGGCTGTTATGTAAACTAAAGTTCAAATTTATTTACTTCTTTCACAATTATTCTTATCAACAACAGGCTGAGCAATTGCCTGGTTACCTTGTCTATCCAGAGATGTTTGCTTGTGTCACATAGATCCCTGATGTACCTTCAGGCATGACTATGAATTGTGCCTATGGCGCTGAAAATATGTTTCACGGGAAAAGATCAGTAGGTCAGAAAGATGCTGAGGAGGCTCGATCTCTGAATAACTTATTTAAAAGGCTAAGATTCAAGGCACAGTACTAAAAGCCCACCTAAGGCTGAAACGGTGGGCCTTCAATATTTTGAATAAAAGGGAATAGATGTACTTGCATAACATATATCTGAAAGTTTTTAAATTATCTGGTTTCCCCTACCTGCTTTTTACTTTCAGTAATTGCTTACAGGAACACTGTAACAAAGTTCAGCCCAAGATTTAGATATTGTAATTTAAAAATAAACATTTTATAAAACCAACTATTAATAAAAAAAATAATTTGAATATTAATCATTTAAGCAAAATAAAACGTGCACTGTATTGCCCTCACAAAACAGGTACTTAGACTTCCACATTACACCAGTTCCACCTGCAAATCAGTGTAGGCTCAAAACTGCATCCATGGTTATTTGCACCCTGGATTTTCACACACACATAGAAAGATTAAATTATCAAAAACCTGACCTCATCTCTTTTTTTTTTTTCTATAGGTGCCAAGCAAATGTACAGTGCTATATAAATACTGATAATTAGAACCAGCCTGGGGCTGCACAGCATGAGTCATATACTACTCATGTGAGTAAAAATAGCTCAATCTGGTCCATCATATATAAATAACAGTAAATCAAAAGAAACCTTTAACACTAATTTTAGACATTGCACAATGCCTCTAGCTGCTTCTCCTCTGCAGCGCCGCCTCATACTGCCACAGGCACTGACAGCACTGAGCCACCCTGCTAGGCTCTGGAACTTAGAACTGACGAATTTTTATGGCACAACTTTTCTTTTGTGAAAAGAAGGATAAAAAACTGTGCAACACATGCTGCTCTGTCAGGAAGACAAGAGACAATATCTGGCTGTGTGTACTCTTGATTTTGTTTGCATTCTACAGTACCTTATGCTTTTAAATTTAAAACAGAAATGAACTGTTTCTTCTTTGTACTTAGTGGTGATTTGCAACTCACTGTTAGAATGGCTAGAACATGAAAATGTTTGTAATTTGTTTCATATGGTTTCATATGGCTGACTCCTTTCTGATACAGAGTCTCAGCCGGCCTCTTGCATGAATCCTTTCCTAAATTTCACATTAAACTGGGGTCAGGGACATAGGTGCTGGAAATAGGGGTGTTGAGGGGCTGCCACATCCCCCGGTTTGAAGTAGTTTCCATCATATACAGGGTTTATGGTTTGGTTCAATGGCTCTCAGCCCCCCACTACACACATTGTTCCAGCACCTCTCATTACTGAGCTCTGTTGTACTATGAGAAGGACCCACATTTCATATTTGCTGTAGTGCACAAGTGTGAGAGAGAAACAGCGCCCGGTAAGACAGCTGATATTCATGCACATGCAGCTGTTCATCTGCTTTTTCTCTTCAGCCACAAAGGGGTTTAAGATAAACTAGGGACCCTGTTTGGCAAGATATTTAAACACATGCTTAACCTTAAGCATGTAAGTAACCCCACTGAGTTCAAGCAAATGACTCATGTTTAAAGTTCAGCAAATGCATTCATGACTTGCTGAAGGCACCTGGCCTTACAGGCAGAAGGATACAAAAAATCATCCCAAAAAATATTTTTTAATTCTAAAATATTCCTCAAATAGCTGTGACATGTCACTGCATGACAGTGCAGTGTGATATACTGATTTTTTATTAATATTTGTTTTGGAGTAGAATTCTGCTTCATCACTCATGAGTAATGCAACCAGACCAAACACATGCCAATAAAAGATGTATGCCACGAATGCCACTGTGTACTCCATATATCTATACTGAAATGTCCGTATGCAAAGTTACATAATCTAGCCATGTTGCACTTACAATATAAATACTCATTGACCTTAAATGGGAGTTGGACTGGGCCCTAAGGCATTTAGCTTAAACACCTGCTTTTCCCACCTGAAATAGAATCTCGGACCTCCACAAATCACAGGACAGGCCAAAGTTTGTCTATCCTGCCTCTGCATTCAGCCAAGTGATTCACCAGAGATTTGTCAGGTAAAGCCAGTCACATGTTCTGTGAAGGAGCTGCCAAGGCACCCATGGAATGTAACCTTGTAGTGAATAGATTAGAGACCTTTATTCTTAGTCTCTGTTTGGGATAAACTATTTTTAATCCAGGTAAAAAAGGGGAGGCCACTTTAAAATAAATAGGCATTGAACATCATTTAGTGTCAGGGCCGCCCAGAGGATTCAGGGGGCCTGAGACAGGGCCAGGTAGCAATTTGGCGGCAGGGCCTTCCCACTGAGAGGGACCTGCCACTGAATTGCCACCAAAGAATGAAGTGGGGGCGGTAGAGCAGCCCAAGTGCCTCCGATTGCGTTTTTTTCCCCCGCTGCTTGTGGCACTTGTACTCACCGGGCAGCGCTCCGAGGCTGCGGCAGCACATCAGCAATGGGTCCTTCACTTGCTCTGAGTCTTCCACTGCACTGAAGGAGACGCCACTGAAGACCCGGAGCGAGGGAAGGGCCCGCCACCAAAATGCTGCCAAAAACCCAGAGTGGCTGACAGGGCCCCTGCGGGACCCGGAGAAAATTGCCCCACTTGCCCGCTTCCCCCCCCTCGGGCAGCCCTGTTCAGTGTGGGACGGTTTCTAATTGGAGTGCAGCATTATGAAGTATAGATAAGTGTAACCTTCAACATTTACACCAGAAACAGCCATTAACAACAAACAGAATCGGCTCTGTCAAGGGTTCTCAAACTTCACTGCATCGCGACCCCTTCTGAGAACAAAAGTTATTACACGACCCCAGGAGGGGGGACCAAAGCCCCTGCCCACTGCCTTGGGTGGGGTGGGGGAAGGGGAGAATCAAAGCCAAAGCCCAAGGGCTTCAGCCCCAGACAAGGGGCCTGTAACCTGAGCCCTGCCACCCGGGTCTGAAACTCTCGGGCTTTGGCTTCAGCCCTGGACTCCAGCAAGACTAAGCCAGCCCTGGTGACCCCATTAAAACAGGGTCACGACCCACTTTGGGGTCCCGACCCACAGTTTGAGAATTGCTGCTCTAAGTTGTGTCATTTATTTCAGATCACGTCACAATTACTTTTCTCTGTGTTCTTCAGTCTAATGATTTCAGCGTTAAAGCCTGTCCTGCAACTGTTTTACTCACACGAGTGACCCTCTGTCAAATGACTAGTCCTATTGCACTGACAACAGTGAAGCAGGGATGTCTTCAGGCCCCAGGCCAGCAAAGCACTTAGGTACATGTAAATCACACATGCAGTCAAACTAACTTGAAGCTTCACACACGTGCTTCAATGCATTGCTGGACTGAGGTGTCAGGATTTACCAAATGCTGAGAATATTGCGGTCTGGCTGGTTACCCATCCCTATTCCCTGGCAGTAGATTTGGTCCACAGAGCACTGGAATGGGAGTCAGGAGACCCGGATTCTGGTTTGGGTTCTGCCACTGACTCACTGCATAAGTCTGAACAAGTTACAGCGTCTCTGTACCTTGTTTTCCCATCTGTCTGATTAGGGTGCTTATCTTATTCTCCTGGCTTGGAGAGCCTCAGATGGACATTACTAACTAAGTGCTAAATAGGGTTAAAATGTTATTAAAGCTAATGTTAAAATTATATAATACACAGGTTGAGAAAAGAGTCTCTATGTATCTGGGCATAGTGGAGGGGTGGACAAACTACAGCTTGGGAGCCACATCTGGCCCTCCAGACATTTTAATCCAGTCCTCGAGCTCCCAGTGAGGAACGGGGTCTGGGGCTTACCCCACTCCATGTGTCTCCCCACGTTCTCCCTCTGGCTCCTACATATAGAGACAGCCACATGGCTCCACATGCTGCCCCAGCCCCAAGCACCACCCCCGCAGCTCCCATTGGCCGAGAACTGCAGCCAATGGGAGCTGGAGGAATGGCACCTCCAGACAGAGCAGCATGTGGAGCTACCTGGACGAGTCTCTGTTTAAGAGCCATAGGGGGGACATGCTGCTGCTTGCGGGAAATGCAGCCTGGACCTGCACCCCAAGCCCGTGCCCCAGGCCTGATCCTCCTCCTACCCTCTGAACCCCTTGGTCCCAGCCCAGAGCAGCCTCTGGCACCCCTCATTCCCAGCTCCACCCCAGAGCCCACACCCCCAGCTGGAGCCCTCATTCCCACACACACCCCAACCCCCGGCCCAGCCTGGAGCCCCCTCCCATACCCTGAACTCCTCATTTCTGGCCCCACCCTGGAGCCCGCACCCCCAACCAGAGCCCTCACCCCCTCCCGCACCCCAACCCCAATTTTGTGAGCATTCACGGCCTGCCATACAATTTCCATGCCCAGGTGTGGCCCTCAGGCTAAGAAATTTGCCCACCCCAGGACAGTGCTTAGATTATCCACAGATACAAAGTTTGTTTAAAAACACTTAAAAGACACATAGTACATAATCTGCAATAACCCAGATGTAGATAAATTTAACCATACAGCTGAGATATTGGACTCCAAATACTCGGGTACATCACACATGAAAAGTTCTACAGAGCTTTGGTTGCAGAAAGCAAATATAGCAATGGGTGCTGTCCCTCAGTAACTGAGCATTAGGGATGGTTTAGTTACAAGCCACCAGAGGAGTATTTCAGTTCCTTTCCTGATAGTTACACTATCATCATTGCCTGGCAGGTAAGGGGTTTGGAACTGATACTTCACCTTGTCCTTCCCTTGCTAGCACCCTGATCCACTGCTAACTAGAGAGGGGCCCACCCCCACCTTTTCCAGGGTTAGGGTTTGGGCTTAGCCCATTAGAAAGGCTGATGCCAGCTTAACATTCATTCAAATCTGTCTCCCAACTTCTGCAACTGCTCCGGGGTGTTTGGCTGTGAGACTGGGGTTTGAGAGGGTCTAACAACAAGCCTGGCGTGCTCGCAGGGAGGTGGGGACAGCAGCACTCACCGCCTCCGTTCTGGTAGGTGAGGTAGGGGAAGCGCCAGACGTTGCCCAGCCCCACCGCGTAGCCCACCATGGACAGCAGATAGTCCGTCTTGCTGGACCAGTTCCCCCGCTCCGCGTTCTCGTCGCTCTGCCCCGCGGGGGCATCTTTCCCCTTCGAGAGTGTGAAGTCCTGTGGGGGCAGAGCGGGGGGATCACCGCGGGCCCGGCCGGGAGCTCCTCGGAGACCCGCACCCGAAACGTGGAGCCCCAGGGAGAGAGACGGAGCCCAGACCCCGGTGCTGCCGGTGTTTCGGGGGGACACCCGGCTCCACGGGGTGCCTCGGGGCTCCCGCCAGGGATCCCTAGCGCCCCCCCGGCTGCACCTCCCCAGGCCCCGAGCGCCCCCCCGATGCACCTGTCCAGGGGTCCCGAGTGCCCCCCCGATGCACCTGCCCGGGTCCCCGAGCGCCCCCCCCCTCCCGCAGGCTGCACCTGCCCGGCTCGCACCTTCCTTCTCCCGCAGCAGAGGCTGGCGGGCAGCGTGAGTGTCCCCATGAGCCCGGCTCCGAGCGCTCCCCGGCCCGAGTGAGCGGCGGCCGCGGGGCCGGGCCCTTTATCCGTCCCCCGCTCCCGTGGGTTGCCCGGCCGTGACGAGCGCGGCGGGACCGGGGCTGCCCCGGGTGGGGCGCGGCGAGTTGGGCACCTCCCAGGCGGGCTTCCCGCGGCAGGGCGGGGCCGTGTCTTTGCGGCAGGTAAATCACCTGCCAGCCCCCCCCCCC